>NW_025999862.1:1963014-2005801 GCF_001458135.2 Marmota marmota marmota
GTGAGCGACTCTGGGTACAGTGTGCGTGAATGGAGCGGCGCAGAGCCCAGCTGAGAACTCAGAGCATGAATATTTCAGTGCTGGCGGAGCTGCCCTCTGCCGATGTCATGGCACCGGCTGCTGTGGCAACTCCACGAATCCCCCAAAGGGGCAGGGAGGAAGCCCGCGGAAGCGGCCGCAGGTGTGTGTGGGAGCGGTGCCCGCTGGGCCCAGCCCCGCAGAGGGGTGCACAGAGGGTTGGGGACCCGGCTAGCCTCCTGCGCGCTCCGCGCCTCCGGCCGAGTGCAGAAACGCTCCCGGGAAAACGAAGCGAGCGAGCGGGCGCTCGGCCTAGGTGAGCCCGCGCCATCTGTTGGCTTTAAGCGCCCCCTCTCTGCACCCAGAGTCGCTGAGCTAGTCCTTGGAACTGCTTGGCCGGAGCAAGGCTCCAAGCAGCTGCCTGTGACCCCCCTACTCATGAGCTCCTTCCCTGTATGTCAGAATGACTCCAGATGCTTAGAAATAGGGGACACCGAGTTGGAAGAGAACCTAGAGGAGACCTAGGCACCCTCACCATACGAGAGTCCCTGCCGCAGCTCCCTGAGTGATGGTCTGCCGGCTCCTTTTGCACACCTACAGGTACAGGGACCTCTTGACTTTGAGACAGCTGGATCCAGGGAAAGTCTTATTCAGGTAATTGACGAGGATTGTTCCCTGCCCTTGATCTTCATTTCCCCGGCCTAAACGTTCTGAATTTTCTTTAACTCTTTTCCAGTTGACAGGATTTCTGGACCTGCCACTGTATGGGTGAGCATATTGATAGTAGCTGCCTGGAGCAAGGCTCTGGGCTGAGTCTGTCTCAGCCTCCAGTCATTCTATCTACCTATCTGCCACACAGCCTTTCTGCAAGGTCCTGTCATTTTCTCATTCTCATGGTGAGAAAGCAGGCCTCTGGAGGGCCAGTAACTGTCCCTATGGTGAAGGTAGGAAGTGAACCGGAATCCCTGTGTTTCCAGAACTCCACTTCTTTAGAGTTCATTCACTCATATTTGCTACTATGTGCTAACTCACTGAGGTGGGTTCTAGGAGTATGGTCCTGTGCCTCATGCCCTGAAAGGGAAAAGACTTTGGCTAATGAAACATAAATAGCTAAAATACAGCCAGAATCATGCTAGGTGTGGTGAATGGTGCTTTAACATACCTGGGGAGTCTTTCTTGGTCAGGGAAGACTTCTTGGAAGAGGAGACCCTGCTGAGATCTGAAGGATAAGCAATGGAGGGAATGGAGTTTTAGCAGGAGAAATAGCATGTGCCAAAGCCCTGTTGTGGGTAGCAGCTAGCAGGAAGGGAAAGGCAGCCAGAGAGGCTGACGGGCAGAAACGGTGGGGCACACGGAGTGAACACAAAACCAGTGTGGGAGCAGCGGCCACACTGTACAGGGTGAGTCGGCCCCCATGGGGCTTGCCCTTAATCTTAAAGGAAAAGGCTCCCAGCAGATGGCTGGGGAGGAGGCTGAGGGGCAGGAGTGTTAGATCTGTAGTTATAAAAATAGGGGTGCACTAGGAGGTGGGATGACAAGAGGAGTTTGCTTCCATTTAAAATGTTTATTATGTGCCAGGATATTTTCTAGACCAGGTGTCAGCACATTGCTGCCCATTGGTCAAATCCATCCCATCACCTGTTTTAGTAAATAAAGTTTTGTTGAAACTAAAGTTTCAGTGTCTCTCAGACATACCTATCGAAGTGACTCCTTCCATGCTACAACCACGGAGTTAAGGAGCTGTAGACTGCACCGTCCACCAAATAAAAGCATTGACTAGCTGACACTTTACAGAAAAAGTTGGCAGTCCTGTGACTGCAGACCCGTGGGTACGTCAGTGAGCAGGAAACACAGATCCCGGCTCTGATGGAGCGCACCTCATCAGGTTGTCTCGGTTGCCATGGTAATTGGTGCCAGAAGCCTGGCATGGCCGGGGCAGGGGTGGAGGAGTGCTGGGGGAGGAGGGTGAAAATCTATAGGACTAGCAAGGGAGTGAGGCTGGCCGAGAGGCCAGTGTCAAGGAGAAGCCCCGCCCAGCTTCT
This sequence comes from Marmota marmota marmota, assembly GCF_001458135.2. Classification (NCBI taxonomy): domain Eukaryota; kingdom Metazoa; phylum Chordata; class Mammalia; order Rodentia; family Sciuridae; genus Marmota; species Marmota marmota. The sequence continues at coordinate 1,965,075 of NW_025999862.1, forward strand.
GGCTGGTGGAAGCCTATGGACAGGTGCTGTTTCCTGAGATGGGGCTCCCAGCGGGAGGGCCACACTGGGAAATGGGCTTGTCCCAGATAGTCTTGGTTTTAGACAGAGAGGTGGAGCTGGGGATCAGGAGATCTGAGTTCCAAGCTCTAGATCACCTGGATGGTTGTGGGGCTGGACACGGGACCCCTTAGGGCCTGGTGTTCCCATTCATAAAATGAACATGGAAGAGTTTCCCAAAGTTTCGCCAGCCTTTACACCTTCTTTCTTTCTGGTTTATCACCATCTCTTTGAAGTCGTGACTGCCCAAAACTGTCTGCAACCATTTTACATGTGAACAAAATAGTGCTGAGTCCAGGGAGGCCATCACCTCCTCAGATGTGGACATCATGCTTCTGTTCATAGGATTCCTTGGCAGCCACTTTGATTCCACATGTATTTGTCAAGTCCCCACTTTTTACGAAGCACTGGGATAGGAACTGGGGTGTCAGGGTGCAACCAGCCCATAGAACCACTCTGAATCTGTAACAGGGGAATTAAAAAACAAAAAGGTGGGCTGGGGTTGGGGTTCAGAGGTAGAGTACTTGCCTATCATGGGTGAGGTACTGGGTTCGATTCTCAGCACTGCATATAAATAAATAAAATTAAGTTGACAACTAAAAAAAAATTCAAAAATAATAATAGTCTAGCAGGGGAAGAGTGACCAAAGAGAGAGCATGATTCATTCTCAATGAATGCCTGCAAGGAGATGTCCGAGTTGGGTTTTGCTGGGATGACTGGGAGTTGCACAGGTGGAGAAGCACAATGGTGTTTTAGAGGGTAAGAACAGCATGTGCCAAGGCCCAGAGGTGAGCACACAGACTCCCCGTGAGGAGCGTGGAATCCTGGATGTGAATAGCAGTCTCACTGTTCTGCGCCTGTACCAGACAGAGCAGGATGGGGATGTGGGCAGAGAACTCAGAACTGGGAAACAGAACTCAGCCTCTGTGCTCTGAACATGCAAGTCAGGAGTTTTCAATCTCCGTGAGATGAATTCCTGGAATTTTAGCCTCTTTCCCATTTGGGGGTTTCCATTCCCCAAGCCATTTCAGAGCTGTTCCATCAACAGCAGGGGCACCTCTTACTGTCTTATGGGATCTCGGAACCTCCCTTGACCCCTCTGAGCCTGGTCCTTTTCCATGGTTGAGAGAATGGGGTCTGCCCAGCCCTCTCGGGGAGCAGAGTGTGGAAGCACTTTGACAGGGCAGAGCCCCACAGAGCCACCCACCGCCCAGGACCCAGCATTATCCAAGGCTCCTCCTGGCCAGGGAAGACTGACCACTGCAGGCAGGAAGAGATGGACCAGACCCTGAGCTGTCCCCAAATGCTCACGTGTCCAGTGATCCAGCCCTGATTGCTGGGGATGCTGGGAGGTGTGCGAACTTTGAGAGATGGGGCTTAGTTGGGAAGTTAGGTCAGCAGGGCGTGTCCTGGAAGGGGACATTGGGACCAGGCCTCTGTTTTCTCTCATTTCCTGGCCGCCATCAAGTGCTCCCCTCCATGATATTCAGCCTCGACACAGACCCAAAGGGGTGGGGCCGAGTGACCGTGCTCAGAAACCATGAGCCAGAATAAATCTTTTGTCCTTAAAAATTGTTTATCTCCAGGGTCAGGGGCTGGGGCTCAGTGGTACAGCGCTGGTCTCGCATGTGTGAGGCCCTGGGTTTGCTCCTCGGCACCACATAAATCAAGGTGTTGCGTCCACCTACAACTAAAAAAATATTTTTTTAAAAAAATTGTTTATCTCAGGTATTTTGTCACAGTGATGATAAACTCATTGCAAAAGTCTAGCTGCACTTGACTTGGAAGCTTGAGGGGAGCTGTAAAATTTAGAAATAGTTATGACTAGTTTCATATGCACAACCATGCAAAGCACCTGGCCAGGGCTCTGGGGCCTGATCTGGGTGTGTTCTTGGCCACCAGCCTCCGTTGGTTCCCGTCTGTTGTCTGGGCCTATACTCCAGCCTTCTGGTTGATTCTACAGCCCACCCCCCTCCCCATCTAACCAGTCAGTTCATCTCCCGCCTCCGTTATCCAGAGCTCGCTTCTGTTGCTGGTGGCCATGAGAACCCTGGCTGGTTCCCTTCCCAAGATCACAGGGGAGCCCACCCAGGACAGCAGCATGGCTCAAGTCACTTTCCCGCTCTTTGGTCAAAATTAAAAAGAAAACAAAAAAGTGGCACCCTGACCCTTCCACCTCAGGGCCTCCTGTCGGGGTGTTGGCAGCTTCCTCTCCCATCCAGAGCCATGTTGATTTCCAGGCCCTCGGAGGCAGGGACTGAGTCTTTGTTCATTTGTCTAACCCCCAGACCTGCAGGGCCCCAGGGTGCCAAGCTGGACTTGAGGACACAGAGAAACACAGGACATCGGAGTGGCCCTCAGAGACGCTACAGTCCAGCTGGAGACAGAGAAGCAAACAGGAGGCAGTAGACGGTGCCATTCTTTAGGCCAGGACTAAGTTCCAGAGTGACAGAGGGGACGCCAGCAGGGTGCCATCCACCCTCTCCAAGGAGAATTGGGGAAGACTTCACACAGGAGGGGCCACCTAAATGGGGCCTTGAAAGGTGGTGTCCCTGCAAGATAAGGCCAGCAAGGGTGTCTGAGTTGGGAGGGGCAGACTTCAGACACCAAGTCCTGTGGTAGTGAGCTGTGCCAAGGAGCACGCTGGGCAGAGGAAGGAAAGAGATGAATCCTGGATGCCATGCCCCGGGACCCTTGGGCGTCACTCAGCAAGTGGTTCTGGGATGGAGCAGCACAGGCCACAGGTGAGGACACAGGGTCCTGGGGAAGCATGCGGGCCAAGGAAGGGGAGGGGAGTGTGCCCTATCCCAGGAGGCCCCCGCTGGCTTCTGGGAGGTAGGACACCACCCATTCAATGTCTCTGCATCCCTGATCCGCCAGGTGGCCAGCGGCTTGCGGGTACTCTCCATGAATAAAGAAGGGAGGGAGGGAACCACATATGTGGCTTTAAACACGTCCAGCCTGTTGAGTCACGGGGGATCGGACTGGCCCCGCCTTGGCGTTCCAGCTGCCCCTGGGGGCTTTGCGCCCTGCTGCCCTCCCTGAGTACGGGACAGGAGGCCAAGGGGTGCAAAGCCAAGCCCAAGAGACTGGGCTGCAGTGGGCGGGGCCTGGCCACCCAGTGGGAGTGGCCGCCCAGAGGGGGTGGCCACCCAGTGAGAGCCTCAGCTTGCTCTGCGGTAAATGGGTGTGAGAGTCCCCAGCCCCTGAGAACACCTCCCAAGATGGCCATTCCGGTCAAAAGAGAAAAACACGTGTTAAAGTGCTCAATAAACTGTAAAAACAAGGCGACACTCAGAACCAAGTCTCTCCTCCCTGGAGGGTCAACGAGTATTTTTAATGCACACCGATGCCAGTCCTCCAGGTGCCCTGTGTCACTGTTTCCTGCCTCACCACAAGGCACGGTTTCCTACTCCCACCCCTTGGCTGGTGAAAAGCTGTTTGTCGCTTCCGGCCCACTCGCCCTCTCCCGGGTGGCACTGCCACCATAAAGCAAACATGTGTGCTTCTGAGCTTCTTTGTGGGCCCGTGGAGCCCGGCACAGCTGTGGCAGCTCAGCTGGGCTTGGGGAAGGCTGGGGGGCTAACAAGGTGGGCCGGGGCCTCCCATCTGCAGAGCAGAGGACCCCCAGGAAACCCCCAGGGGACACAGGGTTCCCTGGGCACAGTCCTGGAAGCTCAGCCTCCCTTACGGGGTCCGCAGAGGCCGCCTGCCTCCCTCGAGTTCTGCCCCTCTCCCCGATCCCCCGGCCCATCATTTATTTATAAGGTGTTCATAGCAAATGAATGACAAAAAGTTAGAAGCTAATTAAAGCTGGCACAGATTGGCACACGAGGCCATGAATTATGCATTGGCGCAGAATGGTGGTTGGTGGCAAGGACTGGCACCGAGTGCCCCAGGCACTGGGGGAAGGTGGGCCCGGGGCCCCAGCTCTGCCTCAGCCCCTGCTGCCTCTCTGAAGGGCTTTCCATCCAGGGCCTTTGTCGGGCTGTGTCAGCCACCATCCCTCAGGGGGCAGTTCCTCTCTGCACGGCCCAGACTTCCTGGCAGTGAGAGGCATCAGCGCCATGAGCACAGGCTGGACTCATCCCACAGAAGCACGTCACTGGCAATGGCTCTGCAAGCACGTGCCTGTGACAGTGCCACAAAAAAAAGAATGAGCAAGGCTCGGCTTCCAGAAGGGCAGAGGCAGAAGGAGAAGGCCTGAGATGCACAGGTCACTGCTGACAGGAGCTTCAAGTTCATACCGTCCAAATCTTACCCTGTACTCAGAGATGGAGAACCTGAGGCCCAGAGAGGGACAGGGTCTAGACCAAGTCACACAGCTAATGATGCTGAGGATAGGATTTAAAGCTAGTTTGGTGCCACTGTCCTGAATGCTTTGCAAATATTATGCCATTCAATTCTCATCTGAAAAAAGACACTATACTTATCTAAATTGGCAGATGAGGAAACCAGGGCAGTACAGAGATGCAAAAGCAGCTTGTCCAAGGTCACCGAGATAAGCAGGGGCAACTAAATCAGGCAGCCCGACTCCAGGCCCTGGCCCTGTGGGCAAGGGTAGTGGCCGCAGCCCTGGCTCCTGGGACATGGGGCAGGGATTTAACAAGAGGATCCCAGACTAGAGCTGATCGTTCTGACCTCTGGGGACCTGAAGGCTCCCAGGTGACTCTAAATGCAGAGGAAAACCAGTGGGGTGTGTGTACACGGGGAGTGAATCCTGGTCCTAAAAGTCATGCGTGTGAGTTCTTGCTCTGCTCCTCCCACTCCGTGACTCTGAGGACATGACTTCACCTTTTGGGGCCTCAGTTTCCACGGCTATAAAATGGGGTGAGTAATAGTTCGGCTCTGGAGTTGGGCTGTCTGGGTTGGACTTGAACCCTGGCTCTGCCTCTCGGGCAGGTTGCCTAACTTCCCTCTGCCTCGGCCTGCTCATGGGTAAGAGTGACATCACTAATGCAGCGACGGTGAATGAAGTGACGAGTATCAAGTGTGCCTAGCACACGTGCTCATGGAGATGGAAGCCATGATCATTATGTTGTCCTGGCACTGGGGAACCTTGTCCCTCCTGGGTCACAGGCTGTCGGGCCACAGAGCCGGGTCCCCAGGCCGCCTTCCTGGGTGCCAACGCTGTCTCTTGGCACATGGGAGCCAGGAGCCCGTTATCACGGCAGACACTTCAGCCACGTAGACCACCACGGCTCTCGGTTTGGTGTGTTTCTTTCCAAGGAATGTTCTATGTACATATGGAAACATCTAGTTTTTTTGGCTGGGAGCAGGGTTGGGAGAGAGAGAGAGCCATCGATCATGGCACACTTCTGTACTTTTGACTTTTGAACCATATGAATGGCTCAAATGTGAAAAATAAATATAAAGGGTAGGCTTCAGGCAGGAGGAAAGTGGTCCCAGATGGAAGCTTGGATTTTCAGGAAGGAAACAAGAGCAATAGAAAGAGAAATACGAGTAAATACAAATGATATTGGTTGTATAAAACAATAAAACTAATGTGTAAAATAGAGAATTAAAATCTCCAGCACCATAGCACATGAGTCAGGAAGGGGGCACACGAGTTAGAATGTTCTAAGGTCCTCGCATCGTCTAAGCGATGGGTTGGCATGTGGCTATGTGGTAAACATCAATAAATCAAGGGAACCCGCTCCGTCTCCAGGCTAACCCTAGAGGAATGGTAATTGGATGTATCACTAACCAGCCGGTAGGGGGAAATGGAATAATGAAGTGTTTTATACGTGTGTATGTGCTAAAATTTTAAAGAATTGTTGTTTATAAATAGAGTCATACTGCACATATTGTTCTATAACTTTCCTTCTCTCTTAAGATATGTCCTGTGGCTCTTTCCACATGGGCACAGAGGATGTGCCCCTCCTCTTTATGTCTGCTGGTGAATGTTCCAGAAAATGACGGCAATGACAGAGTGTTAAAGAGCAGGGTCCTGTGTGACTGCACAGGTCATACCCCCACCCCAGAGCCTACGCTGACCGCAGTTCCCGGGCTATGTGTACAGCCTGGTCTGGGGCCATGAGCAAGACCTGCTCTCTTGAAGTTCTGAGCCCCCACCCGGGCCCTGTTGGTCACACATCAGAAAACCTAACATCCATCAAAAATAAAGGGGTTGCCAGGCACGGTGGCACACACCTGTAATCCCAGCAGCTCGGGAGGCTGAGGCAGGAGGATTGCGAGTTCAAAGCCAGCCTCAGCAAAAAGCAAGGCACTAAGCAACTCAGTGAGACCCTGTCTCTAAGTAAAATACAAAATAGGGCTGGGGATGTGGCTCATTTGTCAAGAGTCCCTGAGTTCAATCCCCAGTGCTCCCCCAAAATAGAGGGGCAGCCTTAGATCATCTTGTCTCTTTTCTCCTGTCTCCTACTGCAGTCAAACCACCCCAGAAAGAACGTCTTTCCATTTTGTTTGCTGGTTTCAAAGAACAGGGCTCCCGTTTGGTATGGTCTGTACGTGGCTTCCTGCTAGATACAAACCTCCTTTGAATCACCTCTTTGAGTCACATGGTGATCGTTATTCCCTTTTGAATAGCTTATTCTATTGTAGTCCATGTCGATATGCAAAGGACAAAGTCTCCATTTGTGCTGTTTTGAACCCTGGCTAATCCCTCTTCTAGAACCAGAAGGGATCAGAACTTCTGTTCCACCTCCACCTGCCAGAGTTTGGCTCTTTAATAAGATTGTTTTCTTATTGTGTATTTATTTTGATAGTTACCTTTCATTGATTGCAATTAGTACTGTTTTATTGCCATTTATGGCAGTGATTAAAAAGGTTTTAAAAATAAATTTAAGAGTTTGAAGCCAGGTGTGGTGGTGCACGCCTGTAATCCCAGCAGCTCAGGGGGCTGAGGCAGGAGGATGGCAATTTCCAGACCAGTTTTAGCAACTTAGTTAGACTCTTCCTCAAAATAGAAAGGGCTAGGGGTGTAGCTCAGTGGGGAGGGCCTCTGGGATCAACCCCCAATACCATAAATTAATTAATTAAACTGTTTGAAAATAAGGGATTAAAATTTGGGTTAATAACAGTATAGTTGGCACACAGGGCCAAATTGGTCAATGTGTGAAGTGAATGATTGAAATCAGGAGGTCTTGACCTAAAGAATCAGGTCAAAGCATCTCTGTATCATTGGAACATCCCAAGCCCTCCTTCTTCCTGTAAATCAGGCCCAGGTAACTTTTGAGGCTTGATCCAACCTCTCTTTCTACCAGGCCTCCATCCCAGCTGGAAACCATGCAGACACAGAGGGGCAGGGGTGGGATGTTCAGAGAGGTGTTCTTTATAGTAGGGGCACAGGGGGCAGAGCCTCAGTAGTGAACTGGTTAAACACACCATGCTTTCACCCATCAGTTCTATGGACCACTCTGCTCTTTGGACCTTCTACCCCTGACCTTGGCTCAGCCACTGCCCACCTGCCCTTCCTCTGCTAAAACCCATCCTTCAAGTCCCATGGCTTCCTGGAAGCACCCCCCCACCCGTCTCCCAAACCCCGGGTCCTGGGCCTCTGTGACCCTCGGGACCCTCACCATAGGGACTCCCTGTAGTCTCTGTATAGCATGGAAACATGAGGGAATCTCTTCATATTATGTCTTATTCCCATCAGGTGGTAGCTCCCAAAGGGCAGAGGTGGAGGCGTAGCTGTGGGTGTCCTGCACAGGGCTCAGAAGACCAGGGTTCAGCCTACTCTGCCTCAATGAACCCGCACAAGGCAGCCCCAGGCTCAGTGTCCTAATCCTAATGGGGGGGCGGGGATTTCAAGATCCCAGGGTCCTTCCTGCTCTGAAGGTCTGAGACCATTACAATAAGATTTAGGATTCTTCCATCTTAAGAGCGTTGGGTTCATAATCTCACTTAATCCTCTCAACAAATGGCAGCGGTGCTGGTGCTACTGTCTCCACTTCACTAATGGGACTACCGAGGCACAGGGAAGCCACAGCATGAAGATCAACAGGCTGCGCTGCGATGTGAGCCCACCACGAAGCCTCAGGGGCCACAGACGCTCCCTTCCTGCCAACACCTAGTGCAATGCTGACCAGACGGCTTTCCTCCAAGGGAGGCTTGGGATCCAGGTGTTTCCATCTCAGAGCTCTGCTGCCGGAGCACCTGTCACTGTGGCCACACACAGGTCACCAGGGCAAGGCAAGAAAGGATGGAGGAGTCCATGGGTTCCTAACTGCCTTGTCCTGACGGGGTGAAGGGTTCACATGTCCCTCCCGCTCCCCTGTTTCCCTGGCCAGACTGTCCATCATGTGGCTCCCACAGGGCCACCAGGAGGCTGAACTATGGAGTGGTGAGCAACAAGAATCTGCAGCACAGAAGCTAGGCCACCAGGAAGTGGCAGAGGCAAGGATTTGAACCCAGATCCCAGATCCTGAGATTTGGAAGTTTCTACTCAAACACTCTTCTCTGTCATCTCCAAGGAAGTGCCCAGTCCACAGAGGGTGAGTAATGAGCTTAGTGGGGACAGGTAAGCATAAAGAGGGTGAGTAAACTGATCAAGGTCAAACAGCTGGGAGGTGGCTGGAGACTCTCACCCAGGGCCCTGCAGAGAGCAGGGCCAGGGAGGAGGAAATGAGGCTTGAGTTCTCAGTCCAGGCCCTGCCCACCCTTTGCTGACCAAGCTAGGCAAAGATGACCTTGGGAGGGAGCCCTTTTCTAGAGGCATCGGGAGAACCCTGAGGACAGACCACCTGCCGCAGCCTTGTCCTGTGCCTGGGAGGGAAAATTCCTGCAGGGCGATTCCCGCCCCTGCCCCGTCCAGATCTGCAGTGCGGGCGCCACCTAGAGGCCGAGAGCGGAGCGGCGCCTCACTTCCGCGTGGGTGGGCGGGGCTTGGGAAGCCAGGCTCAGGGGCAGCTCCTGCACGCGGAGGGCTCGGGCCACCAGCCACTTCGCGGTTGTTCTACCCCTGCCCCCTGTTCCCGAGTCTCTCTATGGTCGTGTTTCTATTACAAATATTAATTGAAAATCTTGTATGGGTCCGGTCCGGTCCGGACTCCTGGGTTCAGTCTTGCCAGGCCACTAGGTGTCAGTGTGACTCCGGGGCAGTCACTGCCCGTCTCCAGGCCTCAGCTTCCTCTGGTAAAATGCAGGTTACAGTTAGGGACCAGGCCTGCGTCTGGCCTCAGTTTGAATCCCAGCAGCGCCACTTCCTTTTTGAGTTAATTAACCTTGTTGCCCCAGTTAGCGTGTCTGTAAAACGGGTGGATGCTGCCTTCCAGAGTTGTGTTATCAAGACTAAATCACATCTAACTAAGCTGCTCAGGGCTGGATGAATTTTCTTTGCTTCTTGTGGTTTTCTGTTCCCTGTAATGCACATCTTAATACTTTAAAAAAAAATAGATATTTTAAAAACCTGTTTTTAAACAAGGATTAGGGCTGGGGCTATAGCTCAGTTGTTAGAGTGCTTGCCTCACATGCACAAGGTCATGCGACCAATCCCCAGCATCACACAATCACACAAAAAAAGATTAAACTTATATGAGTTCTACCATACATGAAGTTCCTAGCTCCTGAAATTTGAAACATGGGCTCAGTTTCCATGGCTTCCCTACCGTTCTCCCTAAGAAAGATCCAGATCGGCCTCCTGAATTTGCACCCTGCCCACCTGCACCAGACCAGGCAGTGCCCAAAAGCCCTGGTTCCTGGAACAGCGCTCCTAACCCAGATCCAGCCAGTGCATTGGTGGGGGGGGGGAGGGGGCTCCTCCTTCCTCCTGGGGTTGCCTCTGCCTTCATGGTGGGGATGTGGTCAATGGTATCAATTCCCCGGAGTTCCCCAGTGCACAACCACAGTCACTGTTCATGGCTGCCCTGACAATGAAATTCTCAGTAACGAAAAACAGGTTCACCGGGATACACAGCCCAACACCTGGCACTGGGAGAGGAAAGAGGGGCAGGTAGAACACCTGTAGCTTCAGAAGATCTCAGAAAGAACTATTATTCCAACTGAGACAGAGGCCCAATTCCCTCCCCCGACCCCCTCCTAACCCCAGAGGGCAATGCTAAGCACCTGCTCCTGCTTCTGACATTTGCAGGCTTCTGTTTATCGCCCAGACTCAGTTTCCTCATCTGTGAAATGTGGATATAATCCCTGGCCCGTTTCCTCCCTCCATTTGTGAGGTGAAGAATCTGACACTCTCCTATCAACGGAGCTGTCCCTTTGAGAGCAGGGACACATCCTTTTCAGACATCCTGACCATCTGCACCTCCCCAGGCTCCTCCCCTTGTTCACCTATTGGGGAGGTCACGGGACATAGTGGGCGTCTGTCTTCACTTGAACACCTCCGCAAAGGTGAAAAGAAGGAACTGCACCTGCCCCCAGGGCACCTCAGCCTCCCTCTGCTTCCCCTGCCTGTGCCCCACGCATCACATACACGCACCACATCATTTCACCCTTTCAGCAAACTCTGGGGCTGGCACCAGCATCCCCGTTTTAGACATGAGAACTGAGCCTCAGAAAACTTCAGTGGAAGAAGCCGGGTTCAGGTCCGGCTCGGCTGGGCTCTGCACTGAGTCCACCTTTGGATCATACGGGGAAGAGATGCTCGTGGCTGGTGCTCATCCGGTGTCCGGAGACAGGCGCTGCGCAGACTTCATTTGATTCCATCCCTACACCACCCTGCCAGCTGCCCCGTGTGACAGGTGAGGAAACTGAGTCTCCGCGAGCGGAAGGGAAACTCTGGGCCCTCCTCCGCCATCCTGGCTGATGCCTTGGGAGTCGACAGATTACAGTAATCAGCTAATGCCTGCGCAGGTCTCTGAAGATGAAAGCCCTCATTGAAAGTGCTAAGTATGGTGATTAAGGGGGAAGGTGGAATTAGCCGCACAGGGGGGCGGCAGCCGCCATCGGGCGAGGATTAGTGACTTGCTGCCCATCTATGCAGATATGGGGTGGTGGGGGGAGAGACTTAGAAAGGCTGGTAGCTCTCCGGAGCTGCTCACGCGGAAGAAGGGGAGTGACTTCGAGGACCTGTGAGGCAGCAGTCGGGGCTCCAGTGTGGAAGGGACAGACCCACAGACACAGGACAGAGTGAGCCCTCAGCTCCTCACCCGCCCCCCCCCATTCACCTATCCATCCGCTGAGTACTGATGAGGGCCTGCAGGTACCAAGTGTGGGAGGGGGTGGCGCTGGGAAGCTCCCAGCCCCCGGGAGGAGACATGTAACCATAATCACACATCAGGAGCTGGGTGTCAGGAGACATAGGTCTGTGATCCCAGGGGCTCTGGAGGCTGAAGCAGGAGGATCACAAGTTCAAAGTCAGCCTCGGTAACTTAGTGAGACCCTAAACAACTCAACGAGACCCTGTCTCTAAATAAAATATAAACAGGGCTGGGGATGTGGCTCAGCGGTTAAGTGCCCGTGGGTTCAATCCCTAGTACCAAAAACAAAACAAAGAATCACATATCAAGGAACTATTGTTAATTTTTAAAATAACAGTATTTATTTGTAAAGACTATTTTTAGAGTAGTTTTAGGTTTACAGAAAATTGAGAATACATTTTAGCATATAGCTCCTGCCCCCCTACACATGGTGCCCCCATCATCGACATCCCCCATCAAAATGGCACATTTATTGCAATTGATGGAGCTACGTGGAGACATCATTGTCACCCAGCGCCCCCAGTTCCCGTGAGGGTTCCCTCTGGGTGGTGTTCGTTCTTTGGGTTTGGACAAACGTATTTACAACGTGTATTTGTGGCTCTGTCTTATAGAAGCCCTCTCATCTCTTAGTGACACGTACCAAGATATTTACGGATGCCGTGACATGATGCCTCGATTGACAGAGTGGAGGGCTGCGGGGTGGCCCACGGGAGGGCAGCCCTGAGTGGATCATCCCTGAAGCCAGCGACAGGTACATGGAATCCATGGTGCTGTTCTGTTATCTTTTATAAATGTGTGACATTTTCCATAAAAAGAGGTTTTTATAAAAACCAAAGGTAGATAAATAACTACCCTCATGGTAAGGACCACAAAGGAAAAGTAAATGGTATAACAAGTGTAACCCTTTCTGTCTTCCCCTCCCTCAAGGGCAGCGTAGCAGTGTCCTGCGGAGAGGGGCATCACCAGCAGGCTCTGACAGATGAGAATCCTAGGGCACCCAACACTAGCACCCAAGTTCCCACTTCAGTAGTGATGGCAGGACTGGAGGAGGCCCTACCCAACTCCTGCCTGTGACAGGTGTGTGTGTTACTTACCTGCCCTGAGCACAGCATCCTTAAAACAGCCTCAGGGGGAAGGAGCAGGACTCCCACTTTATAAATGAGAAAAACTAGGTTGTAAAGGGTGTGAAAGGACTCACCTGAAGCCAGCAGCAGAGCCAAAGATGGAGGCTTGTGATCCTGTCAGTGTCACCCCCATCAGCCCTACCTGTTGACACAGCCACCATTCCTGAAAGGCGGGGAGGTGAGGGGAAAGGATCGTTAACAAGGCCTATTGCTGGGACCTCAAACCACAGAGCTGTGGGCCAGAGGAGACAGGGCCATTCCTCTCCAGGGCATAAGGGCAGGTGACAAGGAAGGCTGTTGTCTCCTAGAAATGTGCAGAGCCACGTGACCTTGGGCCTTCACACAGAGAGAGGATGCAGTGCCGGGTAAGCGCCCCCTCCCAGCAGTGCCCTCGGCTGCAGTTTGGTGGGATTTGTGAAGGGAAGGGGTCCAGAGCTGGGCAAATTGGCAATGCTTGGGCACACGCTGGGGGCTGGGGGGTGCTGAGAGGGGCCGTGGGGAGCTCTGGGTGAAGGACCTCAGGCTCTGGGAGTGGGACTCTTGGCTCAGGAGCCCCACCAGCAATATCCACGGTGTGCACTCTGGATTTTTCCACAGGGCACAGCCTGTAACACCCTCCCTAGTGCTCCTGTTTACCCCCTAAAAAAGTAGGAATGACAAGAGAACAAATGTGGCTGGTCCCTGCTCTCACTGCTAAGGATGATACCCTCTGCATCAGGCCAGCCTGTGTTAACCCTTTGGGCAGCCACTGACAGCCCCAACCCATGTCCTTGTAGGAAGCAAGCCCCCGCCTCCATCAACGCACAGTAAAAATGAACAAAGCCAAATAAAGCCAAACATCAAGCAGAGCTCACTTCTTACAGCCACTGTCCTCCTGGTTGGGCAATGACTCCCCCCTGTGTTCTCCAAGATGTTCTCCAGAAGCAGATGGAGGCAAGGGTTCAAGCGCAAGGAGTGTTTTGGAGGTGATCCCAGGAAGCCCCAGTTGAAGAGTGAGGGAGTGAAACTAGGAAACGAAGGAGACCCCCAAAGGCATGTTATTGAGCAGGTTACCATGGTAGAGAGCCGGAGCTTCAGCTCTGGGCTTTATGCAATGGGGCATTGGCTCTCCAATATTGAACGTGCATCAGACTCCGAAAGGATGGGCCCCACCTTCCAGATTTTCTGATGCAGTGGGTGCAGGGTGGGAGCCGGCTGGTAATTTGCATATCTAGCAAATTCCAAGTAATGCAAATTACTGTGGGCTGGGACCAGATGTCCCCTCAGAACCGCTGTATGGGTGTGACTCAGCAGGATCCCACCTGAGAGGTGAGAAGACCTGGGTACTTAGGCCACAACTGCTTGTCCATCAGTACTTTATGACAGCTTCCAAGGGCATTAACTCTCTGGCACTCAAGTTTCCTCTCCTGGCAGGCCAACCTTGCCCCCACCACCAGGAAGTCCTCTCACCCCTTGCTAGGGGCTTCCTAGGAGAAAGGCCCTTTGGCTGGGATACAGGATGGGGTGAGGTAATATAAGGAAGGCTGCAAGAAGTTTTGACCTAAGATTGAAGGGCTTTGAGGGAAGCTGAGGGTCAGGGATGCCTTTGTGTAGGGGCCGTAGCAGTGTGTTTAAATGATCATTTATCTTTGTAAACAACAACAAAAAAAATGTTGTTCTCAACATTCTAAATAAGTATTCTTTTTTGTACTTAATTTTATATTTGCAAATTTTAGCCTTTTCTCTGAAAAAGGCCCTTGAAATTATCTAAGTTCCAAACCCCATAAAATTTGGATTTGCTGCCCACGGGGCCTAGCAGGAACACTTAGGTTTGCTGAATTGAAAAAGGAGTATCTACTGCTCAACTTATTAAGAACACATACCACCTGGGTTTAAGAATATTCAATTTCAAATTCCAGTTCTGCCACCTTGTAGTGGAGGTAGTTTGGCTAAGATGCTTAATATATTTAAATTTCCACTAACTTGTTTTCAAAATGAGGACAGTAATCATACTTTCCTTACAAAATCAGATGAGGGGCTGGGGCTGTAGCTCAGTGGCAGAGTGCTTGCCTAGCACATGTGAGGCACTGGGTTCGATCCTTAACACCACATAAAAATAAAACCAAAGTAAAGCCATTCTGTCCATCTATAACTACAAAACAAAAATGTTTCAAAAACCAGATGAGGATCAAATGAAACGCTCCTGGTAAAGAGCCAGACCCACAGGAATCACTCAACAAACGTTTATCTTTATTTGCTCCCATGGTAAGCCCCGCCCCTGCCCCCCGGACTAGGGATGGACCCCTTCTTTTTTCATTTGTCTTAAAGATCTTGGTCCTCAAGTCCAGGTAGGAGTGAAGGACCGGGAGCCAGAAAAGACAGCCACCCCCGGAATTGGCAGGTCGCCTCGCCTCGCACTCCCCCTTCCACACCTGTTCTCCCTGCCCTACTGGTCCCGCCCCTCAATCGGCGTCTGCCCCGTTGCCGGGTAACCCCCGCGGCCCCTGCGCGGGGATTGGCTGCGAGACCAGGCTCCCGGCATGCCCCGCGGCCTCCGGAAGTCGCGCTAGCCTGTGTGGGTTGAGCTGCCAGGCGGCGGCTAAGCCTGAGCTGTGGGGTCTGTGCGGGCGGAGCTGATCCCGGTGTGGCCGCGCGTCCGCCAGTGGGACGGCCTCTCTCGGTGTGTCACCGCCCTGGGGGCCGCCGGCTAGAGTTCTTGGGAGACCTATGGAGGCCCGGGAGTGGCCAAGCATCAGCGTCCTCATGTCCCCGGCGGCCTGAGCCCCACCACGCTGCCCCGGCCGCCCTACCCTGATTCTGGGCCTTGAGCCTGGAGAGGAGCACCCACAGCCTGGTTCAACTCTAACCTTGGGCACAATGAAAATACCTATAGTGAATAATGAGTGGCATTGTTATTGGTTGCTTACATTATGCCATTTTACAGATGGCAGGATGAGGTTCAGGGAGGATTTTAATTTGGCCTGACTCACACAGCCGCACAGATTTCCAATGCTAGGTCGCTCATCTCCAGAGTCCATGTAGCTTAGAGCCTTCTTTCGAGGATGGAGGAGAGGATGTCAGGTCCTAGCCCGGAGCCCTGCACCTACTAACTGCCCAGGTGAAATTAATGGGCCGATCATCGTAGTAGGTATAAAAAGTAATAATCATATCTAAGAGTGGCTTTGGTCAGCCAGTTCTCAGGGACACAGTGCTCTGTTCACTTAGGAAAGGGACAACCTGGAATTTGTTCCTCCCACTCCCCAGAGTTTCAGGTTCTTAAAAATATCCACACTGCTTTGGCTTATGTTCTCTACTTCCTTCTTAAACTTCTCTCCACTTCTATTTTTACCCCTTCCTGTCCTGTCTTACAGTTTCAACTAGCTCCATGGGTGAAGCCCTTCACTTCTGAAAAAATAGCAACTAAATTTTAAAATGGCTCCAAATTTAAAGGGGATAATCAGTAATCCTAGAAGTTCTTACTTTGCTTGGCTAAAATGGAAATAGTGAAAACGTCAACCAGGAAAGAGAGACTCCACTGAGGGGATTCCATAAAGGGCGAACTTGGCTAGCCTGCCACTCTGGTTTTGAGGATAGACATATATATATTACTTTTAAAAAATTAAAAATAAATTGTAGTTATAGATGGACAGAATGCCTTTATTTTATTTGTTTATTTTTTTCATGTGGTGCTGAGGATCGAACCCCGTGCCTCATACATGCTAGGCAAGTGCTCTGCCACTGAGCTAAAGCCCTAACCCCAGTCTATAATCTAAATGTGAACACATCATTCTCATGATAAACTTGAATATTTGTGATCCCAAAGAACCACCTGTATTTTTTAAACTGAATATTTTAACTCAATTGCTTTACTGATATTTCCTTTTTTTTTTCTTTGTACCAGATTGAACCCAGGGGCACTTAACCAATGACCACATCCTCAGCCCTTTTTGTTTGTTTGTTTGTTTGTTTCCCATTTAGAAATGGGGCCTGACTAAATTGCTGAGGCTGGCTTTGAATTTACAATCCTCCTGCCTCAGCCTCCTGAGCTGCTGGGATTGCAGGAGTGCACCACCATGCCTAGCTTGACATTTACTTTTTTAAAAACCCATATGACACCATTTTAATGGAAAACTGTTATAAATAGAAGGTAAGGAAGAAATACAGATTACAGCATTGTTTTCAATTCTAGCAGGCAAGACCTTGAAGTAAGGCCTGATCTCTTTTTCAAAAGAGAGAATGCCCAGTTTTAGCAAGGTGTTAGCAAATTCAGGTGCTAAGCTGAAAATTTCTCCCATGGGTAATCAGCGTTGAAAGAACTGAAAAGGAAGAATATCCACATGCTGAGATTCTGTGCTTAACACTCTGCCTGGCACCGGAAGTTGCCTAGCACAGTACCAGGACTTCACTGTCCACACTTGGAAAAACAGTGGCCAGATGGCTGGAGCTGTCCATTCTTCAGTATTTGCTCTGATTCTCTTAGGGCCTGTGGGACAGGTGGGGAGCAGGAGATCTGTCCTCGTTGGTCCACCACAAGCTTCCCGCTCAGGCACAGGTGGAACTGGTCACCAGAATTTGGTGTGCGCCAAAAGCTATTGGCCAACTACTACTGCGTGTTCCCAGGCCCCAAGGAAGCAAGTGGAGCAAGTGTTCCTGGCTGACTTTCTGGAGTAAGAGGGGCTGAACTCCCAGAGACGGCAGCTCACTTCTGGATTAGAGTCTCTAGACTGTCACAGGATGTGTGGGTAGGACAGAGACAGTGGGCAAGGGTGTCACATGTAACAAAATGTGGATGATGACACCATGAGCAGCCAAGGAAGAGGCAGGAGATCAGAAGGGGCCCCAACTCATGGTGATGACTGCAGGCTGCCACCTTTCACCCACTGATTTTTCCCTTGTGCCAACTAACAACACTCTTCCAAGATGGAGATGAGGACAGGCAGCACCACTCTTCCTTCCCGTAATTGTTCCCTGAACAAATATCTGGGCTCCCAGGGCCTGCTCCCTGCCACCCCAACTCTTCCAAACACAGACACCAAGATGGAGCTCATGACTTCTCACAGAACCATCTAGCCTCATGTCTCAGGGATTTTCACAGTGGCAGCAGGATGGAATTGTAACACAGAGTCCACCGGGAGACAAAAAGGAGACCAGCCATGGCTCAGGGTGAATGTATGGTCCCCGCTTATGGCCTGTCCTGCATGTCCCTAGAGGACACGATATGGCTAAAGGATGGAGAAAGTGCTGCAGCCCCTATTGATCTCTCCTAATCCTGTCTGTGGTTCCTAATGTGGATGCTTAGGAAGAGAGGGGAGGGAAATAGGAGGAGAGGTGCAGATGGAGAGCTCTGTCTGACTCCAAGCAAGGGGAATTCAAACTTTAGGTAATGAAAAAGAACTCTAATGGGCCCAAGACAAGAGTATAAATGAAGCCCTTATACCTCGTGTCTACATAGGTGATTTATACACCCAGTGACACACTTGAAAAACATGCTTTCTTCCTTGACACACATATAGCTTTATATCAACCTGGAAGGTTGTCATACTCTCTGAGTTTGGCTCAATCCCACATCTGGAGACGTCTCCCATGCACATGTAGACACCCCAACCCATATGTCCTGACCTGTACCACATGCAACAGCCACCCCTTGTGCCTGAGAGTGCCTTGAACACCTGCACTTGGGGCAAGGCCTGCCTCGGCCCTCATTACCTGTTTGAGGCCATCTGGGCAAAGAATTCAGGTGTCCCAGGTACCTGGAGCAAGGTCCAGAAGGGGAAAAGGCCATGTGCTGCGGGCTGTCATGTCCCCTTTGTCCTACATATTCCCTTTCCCTCCCTAACCCCAACCCCCCTTCCCTTCTCTGGGAGCTCTGTAAGCAGAAGGCGGGCCCCAGACACGCTCTCTGGAAAGATAACCATGATAAAGCAAGGCCAGACTTCTGCATTCCTAGCTCACCAACATTATTAGAAACTGCAGTCTGCTCAGTTTCTGTTTCAAAAAGTTGCTGTTTGGTAACGGCTCATTTCCCTTTTTGAGTCTCAGCAAAGACTCAGCAAAATGAAAAACAGTAAACATCACCTTAGCAGCTAATGAGCTCCAGAGAACAGGTAGGAGGTGTGACCCCAGCCCTGGCAGGAGGCTCAGCACCCCCCCCCCACTCCCCAGCTCCACACATGCCTGCCAGGAGGTGAGACCACAGCTCCACCAGCTCCTCTCTCAGACTTGCCCCTGGAACTCCCCCTTCCTCCCCACTCCTCCTGAATATTTATGGAGAAGGTCTCAGCTGAAGGAAGCAGATGGGAAAGGGGTAACCCAAGAGTAGAGTCTCTGGGCGCCGCCCTTGGGGGCTGGTGGAGGGGATGCGGCTGGCACTCCCTGTGCCCAGGCTGCCCTGAGTCTGTGATGGTGTTTAAGGAAGGACGAGGGAGCACCCACAGGCTTCACCCACTTTAAAGACTCTGCAGCCCTGAGCCCTCAGCTGGAACAGGAACAGATGAAGCCTCGCAGTCTCCCCAGGCCAAGTGTGAGCTCCTGACACCCCTCCTCAGTGGCTCCTGGAAGTGGGATTCAGAGGGGCAGATTCAGCACCACCTGGGAGCTTATCAGAGATGCAAGGACTGGCCCCACCCCAGACCCCTGGGATGGCAGACTCCAGGGGGTGGGAGGTGGGGTGGATTCAGCCCTCTGCCATCTACCCAGTGCTCCTGGGGACCGTGATGCACACCAGCACGGTGGTAATGTCGAGGAGTCCCAGAGGCGGGCAGACTGGATTTGACGCTCAGCTCTGCCGCGTCCAGCTGTGGGCCTACGTCTCGGTTCTGGGGTCAGTGATACTTGCTGGAGTGTGATTGGATTAAGTAAGATTCTGCATTCACACACTTGACTCAATAGGAGGCAGTTCCTCTGTTCTCCACACATCAAATTAGTCAGCGGGACTCGAGGAAGGCCACGGGTCAGACGCTCAGAGGCCAGTGCGCCAGGCCTTCAGATGTGCGGCTTCTGACTCAGACCCAAGACCATCTCCTGCATCCTGGGGTCCATAACTGGTTCTCCCTCCTTGCCCAGGACTGACCCTGGGTGGATCTGGTTTACTCTCCCGTGGCACACGCACACCTGTAACCTAGCTACTGCTGAGCTTGGGGCAGGAAGATGGAAAGTTCAAGGCTCGTCTGGGCAACTGAGGGAGACCCTGTCTCAAAATAATAAAAAGGGCTGAGGATGTAGCTCTGTGGTAGAGGGCCCCTGGGCTCAGTCCCCTGTACTGTAATCAATCAATCAATCACGGACACCCTTCCTCCCCTGAAAGCGTGCCGGCTTCCTCTCTGCCATGCTCTCACCAGACGGTGGGTCAGCAGGACCTGCCACATTTGCAGGCAGAGGCTCTGGATCTGGGTTATTATCACTGTCCTTCTTCCTCATGGACAAAGTGCTGAGGAGCACCCAGCCCTGTCATCCTCGTGGGGAGGACCGCAGCCCTCTAGCCTGGATGGAGCACTCTATGTAGATTAACTCATTGGATCACAAGGACCCCGTGAGGACAGGCACTGTTTTCCCCCTTTACATACAAGGAGACTGGAGGTTAAGAGATTGCCCATCCGGAGGCTGAGGCAGGAGGATTTCGAGTTCAAAGCCAGCCTCAGCCACTTAGGCCCTAAGCAACTCAATGAGACCCTGTCTCTTAAGTGAAAAAGGCCTGGGGATGTGGCTCAGTGGTAAAGCGCCCCTGGATTCAGTTCCTGGTACGAGACAGAGAGACAGAGACAGAGGCAAAGGACTCGCACCAGGTCACTGACTGATAGGAAAGTCTGGGTTCAAAATCACACACCTGGTTCTTGAGCACTGTCCAGGGGCAGCCTCTACGCTGCACAGGGTCTGTAGCTTGGCATCGAGGGCTCTGATGCCGTCTTACAAGGTGGGTCCCTTGAGGATCTGATGAAAGCCCGGGCTCCTTCCTCTCCCAGGGGAAGAGCATACACTTCTGCTTGAGATCTCAGGGGGTCCACAAATCTCTCATCCCACCCAGGGACTCCAGATGAACACCTGTGTTCCGCTTCCGGGAGTGGGCAGGGGCCAGCGCTGCAGGAGGGAGGCTGTCAGGGGTGAGGCATGCGAGACCCAGGCAGGGGACACGGGGCTCTTTCCAGAACAAGAGCAGCACAGAGGGTGCTGAGTGGCTGTGGGCCCGTGTCTTGGTCCACAAGAGTCAGCTCTGGCAGGTGGACAGTGGCTCACAGAGTCCTGCCCAGAGCTAGAGGCTGGATGGGGTGACCTCGGGGGCCCTTCCAGCTCCCGGCGTGCACTTTCAGTAGGAGAGGTCTGGGCACCCTTGAAATTTGTACCTCTCTGTGCCCAGAAGGTGGGACCTACCGTGGCTCCCTGACATGCTGAAGAGGAGTCACTAGGGGCAGCTGGACCTTGAGGGCCCCATGGGGACATTCTCTGCCTTGTCATGGGCACTGTCAACCCTGCCCCTGCCTTGGAGATCCTCATGCTTCAGGAGCCTTGGTTACTGGTGACCAGTGACCCTGTGCCCAACGGCGTCGAGCACGCTGAGGACGGCTTAACACTGTCATTTATGCTGAACAAGTTCGTCCAGTCTCTGCCTCTCCCCCTCCCTACCTTTCCCACCTGGCAGGTGCCCCTGGGCCCTCATATCTGCAAACCTTTTAAACAGTTTGAGAGGAAAGTGCCCTCCCAGTCCTCTAAGGCAGCAGTGAGGAGAGAAAGAACATGGACTTCGGAGCCTCAGAGCCCTGGTCTGAATTCCAACACCCTGACAGCTCTTCTGGGTCTCGGTTTCCTCATCTGTGAAATGGGCATGAGAGACTCACCGGGCAGGGTTTTGTATATAAGCACAGGTTGACCGGAGCAGATGCTCCCTGGTCGGCACCTCTCTTTATTATTTTTTTTTTTTTTTAGAAAGAGAGAGAGAGAGAATTTTTTATTTAATATTTATTTTTTAGTTCTCGGCAGACACAACATCTTTGTTTGTATGTGGTGCTGAGGATCAAACCCGGGCCACACGCATGCCAGGCGAGCGCGCTACCGCTTGAGCCACATCCCCAGCCCACCTCTCTTTATTCTGAAGTAGGTGTAGACCACACCCCACTACAGGAGCAGGCTGCTCAGAGGCCAGGGTGACTTGCAGAGACTTAGAGCGGTAGACCTCTCAGCCCAGGTCAGGTTGCTGGGCCAGACTGAGCTCCTTATTGACCAGCTGCTCCGACATGCCCTCAGTATTCTCATTGTTGGCAACATTGACAGGCTGAGATTTTTCCTAATTTTTAAGTTTTTGCTTTGTTTTTACTTAACAATTGCATCTTCATGTCATTTCCCAATGCTTGAGTTTTACTATAAGCAGTCAGGAGGAGTGAAGCCACACCTTCAACACATTGCTTAGAAACTTCTTCAACTAACCCAGTTCTCCCACTCCTTGGCATATACCCAGAGGACTTAAAATCAGCATACTACAGTGACATAACCACATCAATGTTCGTAGCAGCTCAAGCCACAATAGCTAAGCTATGGAACCAACCTAGGTGCCCTTCAACAGATGAATGGATAAAGAAACTGTGGTACATATACACAGTGGAATATTACTCAGCCATAAAGGAGAATGAAATTATGGCAGTTGCCAATAAGTGGATGGATCTGGAGTCTATCATGCTAAGTAAAATAAGCCAGTCCCCCAAAACCAAAGTCCAAATGTTCTCTCTGATATGTGGGTGCTATCACATGACAAGGGGGACAGAGAATAGAAGAGCAATGGATTAGACAAAGGGGAATGAAGAGAAGGGAGGGGGAGGGGGATGGGAAGGACAGTAATGAACTGGACAGAACATTTTTATGTTCATAGATGAATACACGCCAGTGTAACTCCACATAATGGACAACTACAGGCATAGGAAGTTATTCTCCACGTATGTATGATGTGTCAAAATACATTCTACTGTCACGTATAAAGAACAAATAAAAAATAGAAAAAAAATAAATTTCCTCAGCTAAATATCCAATTTCATCACTCCCACGTCATGAAAACACTAGAACACCAACACAGCCCGGGCAAGTTCTTTGCCACTTATAACAAGGATCATTCCTCCATTGTCCAATAATGTGCTCCCATTTCTGATATCATCAGAATGGCCTTCACCACCCATCCCAATACTCTGTCCAAGATTGCTTAGGAATTCTCTAGGGTTCAGACTTACTTTCCACCTCTCCTCTTTTCTTTCTCAGTCCTCACCAGAATTGCTTTTAAGGGTCTGTTCACAGCAATGTAGGATTTTTGGACCCTGCACCACAAGAGTCTCCCACCTCCAACTGCCCGATTCTAAAGTGACTTCCACCTTTTCAGTTATTTGTTACAAAAGCACCCCACCTGGGTACCAGTGTCTGTCTGAGTTTGTTCAGGCTGCTATAACAAAAACAACCCAGAATGAGTGGCTTAGAAACCACAGAAAAATATTTCTTACCATTCTGGAGGCCACGAAGCCCAAGTTCAAGTGTGCAGCAGATTCAGTATCTGGTGAGGGTCTCCCCAGTTCCCAGATGGCCACCTTCTTGCTTGGCTCTCGCATGATGGCAGGATAGGGGGCAGGGGGAGCGCTCTTAGACCTCATTTATAAGATCATTGTTCCCATACCTGAGAACTCTACCCTCTTTATCCCTGACCCTCTAAAGTCCCAATCTCTTTTACCATCAAATTGCAGGTTACAATGTCAACACATAAACTTTGGGATGGGGAGGCACAAAATTCAGTCTCCACACCAGGCTCAGTTCCCAGGGTCTTCTGTGCTTTATTCATGCATCATAATAAGCAGAAGGGAGGCCGGGACGGCCTTCAGACCGACTCTTCCCATGAGAAGCAGGAGGTGGAGCTGAACTTGCCCTTTCACACAGCCAGGATCACAGAGAATTAGGAGCTGCCTTTGCTCCAAGCACTGACTCTTCCCTGTGGGCCTGCAGATGCCGGTGGGGACCTCAAGCAGGATGACAGCTTGCGTCTCTGTCTTTACTTTCTTTCTCCCGATTCCTGCTCAGCTCTGCGTGCGGGTATGTCAATAAGGTAAGGAGTGTTCATCTAAAAGCTGGTCATATAAAGGTCATTAGCCCTAAATTTTCCTAACTTATCTCCTCCCCCTGCAAGACTGGGGACACCAAGATGAGAGTCACAAAGGTATTTTTATGACTTTCGGGGACATTCAACTACCAGCTTTTAGAACATCCTGTCTGGGACCCCTGGAGTGGCACCTCGAAGTCTACGATCATTTCTCTACACCTTCCAGGAGCCAGAGAGCCTTGCAAGCGGACCACCCCATGTGACAGTGTCCCATTTACCCAGAAGCCATCACCTCATGGGAAATGGGTCACCCACCCTCCAGCGTCACAGGCCACATAGACAAATATCATGTGAAGTAAACGGAGATCGTCCCCCAGGAGCTAAGGCATCTCGGGGGTCACCTTACAGACCCAGACAGGGACTGTGACCAGCCAGACCACAGTGTGACCAAGCGGCTTGACTGTGCACCCCTGGCCCTGCCCCGTCTTCCTCTATTCCAACCCGAGCTCATGTCCACAGCCGGGAGCTGGGCCGGAGATACTTGACCTCGCGGGCCTTCCCAGGGTGGCCGCAGTGACTAAAGTCCCCTTTCTGCTTTGGTCTATTACCTTTTCCATTTTTTGGTGGGGGGTTAAGTGTCTGGACCTGATTTGAGGGGACGTCCAGAGCTCAGGGCCTGGCAGCAGCCCAAGGTTCTGTGCCCAAGAAGAATGGTAAGACAGGGCCTGCTCTGGGCCAGGGCTAGGACTTGGGAGGGCCCCATCCAGCAGGGGTCTGGCCAGTTCCCTGGCCAGATCCATCCAGATGTGGGCTAGTGTCAAGGATCTGGGCAGTACCTCCACCTGGCACAAAAGTCCAACCAGGTCTTTTGAAGAGAGGAAAAGGGGGACAGGTGTCATGAACCAAGGAGAAAGTTCAGGCTCAACCAGGAGAACAGGAACACAGGGCGGGTGAGGATCTCCACATTTAGGAAGACCTAGGTTTGACTACTGTCCTAGCTATTTAATAGCTGAGTGACTTAACCTCTCTGAGCTTCACAGGGTTCGCATCCAGCCCAGGGCAGTAGTGGGCCAGGAATCTGGACAGCAGGGTAGAGCAGCGGTCCTGGACCCTGGGCCTGGGGCTACATCACTATTCCCAGCTCCCACCTTCTGGCAGGACTGAAATTCTTTCTGGGATCCTGCGGAGTGGAAAGTGGCCTGGGACCTGGGTCGGCTGCAGCCAGTGCACGAAGGGCAGCAGGTCTCGGGCCTTGGGCACACCTGGCCACACTGGCAGAGCTGCCACCAAGGGCCCGACGTGGTGAACACATGGACACTTCCACCCAGGAGCCCAGGGAGCTGACGCGGCCGCAGCTCGGGTGGAATAAGGCAGGTCACAGGTGGGGGCTGCCCGGACTCACACCGGGAGCCCTGGAGAGAGACCCTCCCATGACACACCACAGCCAGCTGCTCCGGAGGCCCCCAGTGAGTCACCCTGGAGCGCTGGTGGCAAGCACGGAAGGAGGGGCTTTGCTAGTGAGGCCCTTGGCTCAGGTCGCCTGAGGTTCCCTGAGGTCCCCTGAGGTCCCCATGCACACAGGAACAAGTATTTTCTCAGAAGTGCCTACCAGACCCCAGCCAAGGAATCGTGACCGAGGCTCCCTCTGATGAACACAGGGGAAAGGAGATCGGCACAGTGAGGGACGAGGCACAGATGTGCCCCCAAACAGCCACTCGGGCTTGAATGAGAGAACTGGGGACCGAGGGAATGCTCCCCGCCCACAGTGGAAAAGTCCCCTTCTCTTCATGAAGTTTGGTTCATCCCCCTCAAATGTCTGAGCTCACTGTCACATGAGGCTCGGCCCCAGAGCAGAGCAGACCCCATGAGCCGCTCCCGCCGTGGAGGGGCCCCGTTCTCTTGGCTTGGTCTCCATTTCCCTCCCTCCCTCCCTGGGGTGTGGGTGATCTTTTGTAATATGACCACTAAGGTGAGTCACAAAGGAGATGCTTCCACCATGCAGCTGCCCCGGCTTCTCTGCCCACGAGGTGGGCACTGATCTTGTCCCTCATCTTGGTGCTGCTTCATGGCGGCTGCCACCTTCTCCCCACTTGGCTCCATGCCAACAAGAAACCACGTCTCTGATGCTGCTCCCTCTGGTTGGCTCCAGAGTGGTCCCCATCGGGAGCCGAGAGAGGCTGTTTACGCTGCCCACCTCTGAAGCACCTGAGGTAGAGAGGGGTCCTAGGGAGGCGACGTCCCAAGCCACCCACAGCGGTGGTGGCCTCCTGTGAGGCCGGGGATGGTACTAGGATTTTTTTTTTTTCTAGGTACCAAATTTAGAAAACCTTCCAAGGGGTCTGGCTTCCATTCCCTGGCCCTGGAGAGGGATTGTGAACCCGACTGAGAGGACGGGACTTAAGCTGCGGCCACCGGGTGGATTAGGAAGATGGCTTCCCAGCTTAATCAGGAGTCGGCAGGACACCGCGGCCTGCGCTTCTCCAGAGAGGGCTCGCGCACATGCGGGTGGCCGCTTCTCACCAGGTCCCCGTCTCCCTGATCCCCAAGCCGTCTCCTTCCCCAAGAAACAGCCTTGTGGGCATCTGCAATGGACCGAAAGGCCAGAGTGCCTCTTCATGGAGTGTGTCACGAAGGACGAGGACCACAGTCACCTCCCAGGGGGGCAGCGGAGCCTGCGGGGCTGGTTGTCTTTTTCTAAAATGATGTTTTTGTGCCAGGTTTTGAACCCAGGGGCGCTTAACCACTGAGCCCCATCCCGAGCCCTTTTATTTTTTATTTAGAGACAGGGGCTCGCTGACTCGCTGGGGGCCTTGCTCAGTTGCTGAGGCTGGCCTTGAACTTGCCATCCTCCCACCTCAGCCTGCCGGGTGGCTGGGATTACAGGCATGCGCCACGGTGCCCGGCTTTGCTGGTCCTTTTTGGAACAACCTCGATGTACACAAACACCCGTACCAAACCAGAACAAAGCAACACTGAATTTCGCCCACCAGAGTGCCAGGGCCCTAGTGACAGTCGTAAACAGCAAACCTATGAACGCAAAAGCCAAGTGCCCATGGCCCAGTCACTGCGAGCCCCACCCCCCTCTCCCCGCCTGCTCCCACCTCTGGCTGGGTCCACAGGGGCGAGGAGGAGAGGGGAGGAAGGCAGGGAGCGTGTGGCTTCAGCTGCCTCCTGCCGGTTACAGGGGGCTGCGCAAGTCCCTCTTCAGCCCAGATGGAGGTGACATTTCCAGGTCCTAGAAGGACTGGCTCCTGCCCGGCTGCTGTTATGAGTTCTTGGAGACCCCCACACCACCCTCGGGATTCCCTTGCCTGATCTTAAAATAAGCCCACGTCTCCCGGCATGTGACACACCCCTATGATCCCAGCAACTCAGTGGGCCACGGCCGGAGGGCCACCACGGACAGACCAGGACAGACCAGGCCACCTTCTCAAAATAAAAAAATAAATAAATAGGATTGGGGCTGGGGACGGTGGCGCACCCCGGTAACGCCAGAGGCTCAGGAGGCTGGGGAAGGCTGAGGCAGGAGGACCGTAGATTCCAAGCCAGCCCTGGCAACTCAGCGAGACCCGAAGAAACGCAGCGCGACCCTGTCTCGAAATGAGAAATTAGAAAAGGGCTGAAAAAAAAGGCGGGGGGTGTGGCTCAGTGGTAAAGCATCCTTGGGTTCCATCCCCAGGACTAAAAACCACAGCAGTGCCCCCCATGTATATGCAATATAACAAATTACCCAGACTTAGTGCGTCACTTCCTGCCGAGACCCTGGCTAACAAGGACACCAATAAGGGTCACGTTGAACACCCCAGTATTTATTGGGCCCTTGAACCAATGGCCCTGGCATGTTGTAAACATTAACATGGAAAGACCCTGCGCCCATTCAGGCTGTGGCCCCCCAGGCCAGTCCCCCCTGTGGGAGAACCCAGGCTGACCTGCTGGGTCCCGGGCGCAGGGGTGCACTGAGCCCAGTCCAGGGAAGGGGGGTTCGGCCGGGGTCTTCTGGGTTCTGGGTCTGGGTTCTGTTCTCTCCTGACAAAAGGCAGGGACAGTGCAGGCTTGGGTCCTGGGCCTGAAGATAGCCACCCCAGAGCACCTCTGCTGAGTAGGGAGGGCCGAGGATCCCCACCCATCTTGCTGTCCGCCAGAGGAGCAAGGCTGGAGCCCAGCCCGGCTGTGGCCTGGTGACAGCTCACAGCTGAACGTGAGTGACCCATCAGCTAAGGCAGTGAGAGCCCCTCTTTACAAGTGTCCTCTTCCAACGTCTCCAGAGTGTCCTGCTGCGGGGTCTGAGGCACCTCTCCTGGCACGGCCCGGGGGGCACGGACGGCTGGCCAGCATCCTGGGAGAGGCCGACCGCTCTGCTCTGCTCTGCGCCAAGCCGGATGCCAGCCCCGTCCTCCGCACCTTGGCAGCACCAGCCCTCTCACCCATCGCTGGGCCCCGAGCCTCAGGTAGCCCTGACGTCCTCATCACCCGGCCTAGATGAGGTGCACCAGCAGGGCCGAGCAGGCAGAGCCCAGCACCAGGCCGATGGACATATAGAAGGACATCACCACTCCTGTGGCCTCGGCCAGCTCCCGGGGCACGATCTTGGGCCCATAGACGAGGGCCAGGGTGCTGAGGTAGCCGTTGCTCAGCCCTAGCAGGCAGGTGAAGAGCACGGGGTAGACGTCGGACCGGAAGACCACGGTGGCCAGGCGGACGCGGGGCTGGTAGTTGCAGAACACGAAGAGGGGGACGAGGCAGGAGCGCAGCAGGACCAGGCCGGGCAGCACCTTGCTCTTGGGGCCTGGCACCTGGACCCAGGCAGTGATCTGCCGGCCACACAGGTCAGCAAAGTTGTACAGGAGGAAGGTGGTGAGGGGCACGAAGAACGTGGTGGTCCACGGGGAGCCCGAGTCCTTGTGGAGGGACTCGATGTTGGTGCAGACGGCGGGGAAGATGAGGCTGGTGATGAGGAACAGGTAGAGCACACAGAAGCCCAGGCCGCCGGTCTTCTTCAGGATGGGGCGGAGGGGTGGCATGTGCGACCCACTGGATCCCGGGGCCACCAGGGGGGTGCTGCAGGTGTCCTGCGGTGCGGCCTCTTCACCAGAGAACACGCGGGCTGGACAAATGGGTCTCATATAGTACCTGCGGGGAGGAGGGCGGGTGTGCGGTCAGCGGGCCACCGTAGAGGCCACCTGGGCTTTCCAGGGAGAGACCCTGGAGTCTGCACAGCGTGTTCAGGACAGAACCCTTAGGCCCTGCAGCCTGGGGTCCCTTGATGACGCATGTGGTACATGCGGTGGCTACAGGAGGCCCCCCATCCCAGGCTGCCCACCAGGCCGGCTCCAGGCCTCAGCCCGTGGTGGCAGCTGTGCTTAAGGGACAGAGGGAATCAGTGCTGACCACCGCATGATGAGCACAGGCTCCTCCTGTCTTGGCTCGTCTGTTTTGTTTTGAATTTTGGAGAGGAGGAGGGGGAGATAGAGAAAAAAACAGCACACAGAAACCTGAAAATTTAAATTCTATGAGCAACAGAGCCTCATGCAAGGCACAGAGTAACACAGAAGAGCAACGACAGTCGAACCCTCCTCTCCTCCCACCTGACCCCTCCCGAGTGCCACTGACCGTTAGCAACCTCATCAGTAATGTCCCATGCACTTGCAAAAACCACAACCCGCACCCTACACACAGTTACTTAAAGTGGGCTCCAACTGTATGCAAGGCTTTTCTGCCACACTATACAGCCTAGTACATCCACAGATACGCCACACAGCCGCCTAAGTTGCGCGGCCTGTTACTCCAAGTGCTTATGCATAACTGCCTAAGAGACACGATCTTGTGGCCAACCTTTCACAGAGACCCCTGGTTCTCGGTCCCCTCTCTGGTGGGTTGCTGCACCATTGCTCAGCCTAGGCGTGTACAATGCCTTACTCCCCTGGACGTTCAGGTTGGCCCCCGTTTTTCACTACAAGTCACACTGCCACGAGCATTCCTATACTGAAGTCCTTACACACGTCGCCTAGTACTTTGGCAGGATGGATGTCGAAAACAGGAGATCCCTGGATTGGGAGTTTGCATCTGCCAGGCGCAGTGGCACACACCTGTCACCCCAGCATCATGGGAGGCTGAGGCGAGAGGATCGCGAGTTCAGAGCCAACCTCAGCAACCTTGCAAGACTCTAAGCAATTCAGCGAGACCCTGTCTTTAAATAGAATATTAAAAACGGGCTGGGAGTCTGCTCAGTGGTCACAGGTCCCTGGGTACAATCCCTAGTACCAAAAAAAAAAAAAAAAGTTTGAATCTGTGAAACTTGTCTTGATATCCAAAAACTGCTCTCTAGATAAGAGTCCCAATTCATCTCTGCCCAATACTAATCATCCACCCTATGTAACCTGACCTGTTAATTTTTGTGAGTACCTATTTACTTTTTTCAAAAATGTGACCATGATCTATAATCATCCTGTTAGAGTGCTGCCATCATGTGTCTCCTTCTACAGGGGACAGCTCCCTGGAGCAAGGACCACATGTGATTGTTTCTCGTCTACACAGAGTGGTAGAAAGAACTAGTAAGCACCCTACAGCAGTGTCTGCCCCACCTGATCTTCAGTGCTGAATACCATCAATCTTTTCAACTTCTGCTTCGGTTAGTTTGCCTTGCTGTGTGACTTGCCTGAGCCCTTAACCTCTCTGTGCCTCAGGTATCTGAAAGCCAGGAAACTGTATTAACACAGCTCCAACATAAGGGCTTGGGGTACACGTGTTGGGGAAAATCACAGCGTGGTGACAACTGGGTTTTGGTTTCAGCCTTGCTTCTGTCCCCCTGTGTGACCTTGGGCCTTGGTTTCTTCCTCTAAGATGGAGGTTTTACAGAGCTCTGAGGGTTCAAAGTCTCTGCCAGTCTTCCCATCCTGGGAGCCTCCAGCTGCCCCATGAGTGGGTAGAAGTGCTGCTCCCCGTCCTTCCCTGTGATGCTGAGCAGGGGGCTTTGGCCTTGAACCATCTGTTTCCCAATCACTATGAAGGGACAGGAACAGTCCCACTTCCCTCTTGCTGGGTCCTGGCCTCCAGGCTGCTCTGAGGAGCTGCACGCCAAGTTCCTGGGGTCGAGCTCCTCCCCACAGGCTCCCCAACCCCTCCTCCCGCCCAGCACGGGCTCCTTTCAGTCAGGTTCAGTTGGAGCAGCCCTGGGAGCCAGCCCTGTCTGGGAGCTCCGGCCTAGACAAGGTCGGCCTCTGGGCCTGAGTTCTAATCAACAAAGAAGCAGGAGTCTGTGCAGGCGGCCTGGCCCGGGGGCTCTGCCTCACAGGCTCAGCTCTGAGGCCCTGGGCCTGCCCAGATGCGACTGGCGCCCAGGCTGACCTAGGAGGCTGCCTGGTTTGGTACTAAAGTCCCAGGTGAACCAGAGGTCGCTGCTCTTCCGGTAACAGCCACCCAGAGCACCAGGATCAGGGTGCGGACTCTCCGCCCAGGTTCATCCGGGGTCTCAAAAGTGATTTCAAAAGCAGGACAAGGTGCCAGGCAGTGGAGGGGACCGGGGACAGTGCGCCAGCCTGACCCCAGGAACCACAGCAGGGCAATGTGGGGCTCAGGGGTCTGCGCCTGGGACACTGTGGGACGCCACGGCTGAGTCCTGTCCTCCTGAAGCCTCGGAGGCCAGCTGAGGTGGTGAGCAACCCCGAGGGAGGAGGGCAGCCCACGGCCCCCCCGGGGGTGAGGGTTGGTGAAGGCGGGGGCTGGCGCCCTCCCAGGGGCAGGAGGCCTGAAGCAGGAGGAAAGACCCTCGAGGCCACGAACCAGGGCTGGATGCCCCCCCCCCCCCTGCACTGCCCAAGGTCAGGGCCTGCTGTGGCTCATGGGTAAAGTGGCAAAATCAACGATGACCACAGAGTGTCACAAACAAAAATCAAAAAATCATAATTGTAATAATAATAATAATAATAATAATAAGAAGAAGAAGAAGAATTGGTAATAAACCAAAAAATAGGCACATAACCTGCTTAGCTCACAGGCCACCTCACAGAATAGGTTCCCGTGGAAGAGGGCAGCCCAGCCGGCTCCCTCTGTGGGGCCCAGGGAAACCTGGCCTCCTCTGGGTCTCAGCATTGTCACCTGTAAAGTGGGGACAATTCCTGTCTCCCTATGTCAGATAAGAAAAGGGCTTAGAAAATGCTTTGGAAAGGATAAAACGCGGGAGAAAGCCAAAGGCTGGTTTCTTTTTTGGTACCAGGGATTGAACCCAGGGGCCCTCGACCACTGAGCACATCCCCAGCCCTATTTTGTATTTTATTTAGAGACAGGGTCTCTCTGAGTTGCTTAGCGCCTCGCTTTTGCTGAGGCTGGCTTTGAACTTGAGATTCTCCTGCCTCAGCCTCCAGAGCCGCTGGGATTACAGGGGTGTGCCATTGCACCTGGCAAGATTGGTTTTCTAAAGAGCAGGTGGAAGGAAGAAAGGAAGAGGAGGAACTGGAGAAAGGAAAAAAGAGAGACTCATGGCACGAAGGGGGATCCTGAGGGCAGAAACATGCCCACCAGGCAGTGAATGGTGGGAAGTGCAGGCTGGAAGGGACCTGCAGACC
Organism: Marmota marmota marmota; assembly: GCF_001458135.2. Classification (NCBI taxonomy): domain Eukaryota; kingdom Metazoa; phylum Chordata; class Mammalia; order Rodentia; family Sciuridae; genus Marmota; species Marmota marmota. The sequence continues at coordinate 1,996,969 of NW_025999862.1, forward strand.
CTGCTCTGCCACGGCTGGCTGTGGACCCAGGTGAGTACCCTGACTGCTCCCATCCCTGGGTGTCACCTGTACGTGGGAATGACCATAAAGAATAGCAATGCTAAGAGGAACCGGTGTGTCAGCAGTAAGCCAGGTGGGCACCCTGAGCTGGCCTGGCGCACTGCTGGAGCAGAGGGTGCAGGGTGAACGGGAGCTGTGATTTCTTACTGTCGCTCAGGCCCCACTTCTACCCCCTCCTTTCCTGTCCCTGAACCTGCAGACACCCACTGCTTGGGGGTATGGCTTGCAGCCAGCTCACACCAGTGGCCAGGCCAACTGACTGACAGGACCGCTGCAGGCCAGGTGCAGCAGGAGGCCCTGGGATACCGAGGACCCCCGCTCACCCTGGGGCAGGTGCAAGTAATAAAGAAGGCAACTGACAAGCCTGCAATTCAGGAGGCTGAGGCAGGAGGATCACAGGTTCGAGGCCAGCCTCAGCTACTTAGTGAGGCCCTAAGCAACAGAGCAAGACCCTGTCTCAAAATAAAAAGGGCTGGGGGTGTGGCTCAGTGGTAAAGCAGCCTGGGGTCCATCCAGGACCAAGCCCCCACGACCAAAAACCCCAGGGAAACAGATGACCCCGTCGGATGATGAGGAACACAGACACGGAGAGCTGAGGCTGTCCACTTAGGAAGACTGAAGGGCGCACGACAGGGCCTCACCTGGAGTACTCCAGCCTGGGCAGCAGCAAGTAGAGCCCCAGGCACAGTCCCAGGAAGGCGGCCGCCGTCAGGAAGAAGGCCAGGGTGCTGTCCGTCACGTCTCTGGACGCCGCCAGGTCCACCAGCGAGGCCACGGCGCTGATGGTCCCTCCCATGGCCCCTCCTGTGCAGGGCAGAGGACACCATGGAGTCGCTTGGGGAGGTCACAGGGGAGCACGTCCAGGGCCCCTTTCTGCTCAGACCAAAATAAAATTCCTCCAGTGTGAAAGAGGCCATCGTTCTCAGTGTCCCCAAGTGGTGGCAGACAGGAAGGGGTCCTGCCGAGTTTCAGAGGGGGTGGCTCATCCCCGTCCCTGGCCCAGCTCCCTGCTCTGTGCTGGACTTGGCCTCACCTGTCTCCTGCCCTGTTTTCCCCCTGTCCCTGACCTCCTCCCGTGCTGACCTCCCAATAGGATCTGACGGTTTAGATCCGAGGGACAGAAATCTCCGGGAGCTCGGGGTCTCCTTTCCTCTGTGCTTGGCCAGCGGGGAGAGGCTGGGGGACATTCCAGCACAGTCCTTCCAGCCCATGGGATCTCACCCACACCCAAAGGCAGCTGTGGGCTGCCTCATGTGAACCTGTGCACAAGCACACGCACGCACACACCCATGTGCATAGCCTCACACACTCACCCACAAGCAGGCAGCCACCCCCACACAGAAGGACCTCGCCCAGCGCTTTGACTCAGGTCACCTCATGCCCCTCACGGCTACCCAACGCTTCTCTTGTGCCGGGTGGCGCGACCTAGCAGGGCGACCCTGGACCCCGAGCCCAGAGACCCAGAGCCCAGGGACCCCGTGCCCAGGATGCACATCTGCCCTTGACTCGACCTCGCTCGCCCTGACCCTGGAGGCCAGGAGGACTTCTCAGGGCCACCGTCTGCTGTCTGTAAGATGGAACCGCGATGCCCGCGGGCTGCTTTGACAGCTGCACGAGAGGATCCTCAGAAAGTGCTGGGCACATGGCAAACTGTCACCAAGTGCCAGTTCCCTTCCCTGCCAAGTCACTCGGCTGTGTCCGGGAGGCCAGGGTGTGTCCTCCTTTGCTTCAGGAGCCTCAGCCATGGGGAGTCAGTGTGTGCCAGCCGCGGGGGGTCAGCTGCAGGAGTGTGACAGGCAGGTCACCTCTTGCCTCGCTCTGCCTGAAAAGTGGGGACCACTGCTTGTCCTGTCCATCCCGAGACGGCAGAGGGAGGGAGTGGGAGGATGGATGGAGGAGCGGACACTGCTATCCACACACCGATGCCTGTGAGCGTGTCCACCCCTGGGTGGAAGGGATGTGTCTGCTGGCCTTAGAGCATCGGGATTTCTACTTTCAGAGAGGCAAGGAGGCTGACCGTGAACGGTGGGGCAGGCTGGCCCATGTGGGCGCCAGCTGCTCTACCACCCCGGGAAGCTCTTACTGGGCACCTCTTTGCCCACTGCTGGGTGGGGCAGACTGGGAGCAGGACAGTAGAGGCCCCGCCCACCCAATGCCCCATTGCTGTCTCACCTACACTCAGCCAGAGCCTCTACATGAGGAATGGCCTCGGCCTTGGCCCCGATGGACAATTCTTTTTTTTTTTTTGGTTACCAGGGATTGAACTCAGTGCTTAGCCTCTGAGCCACATCCCCAGCCCTATTTATATTTTATTTAGAGACAGGGTCTCACTGAGTTGCTTAGGGCCTTGCCAAGTTGCTGAGGTTGGTTTTGAACTTGCAGTCCTCCTGCCTCAGCCTCCCAAGCCTCTGGGATTCAGGCATGCACCACCCACACTTGGCTGACAATACTTTCCCTCAACTTTGTCAGCATCCATTCCATTAGCCTAGGTGGGGCCTGGAGGGGAGGCAAAGACACCCAAATCTGCAGAGTGACTAAGAGCACAGACCTTGGAACCAGAGCCTCAAATCCCAGTCTAGTCTCAGCTCTGCTACTTCTAGCTGTGTGACCTTTGCGAAGTCATAGAAACTCTCTGTGCCTCCATTTCCCCCATTTTCTGATGGGGGTGTTAGTAAGACCCACCTCTCAGGACCGTCCTGAAGAATGAAAGGATTATTATATGCAGAGTGCTCAGAATGGCGCCCAACGCAGACAGGGTCCAAATTCCAAGTAAATCCTCTCACATTCCCAATTAGGTTGTGGTTATTTCCGTCCTTTCCACATCAAAGCATCGACAACAGGGTAAACCCTTTGCCAAGAGGGGGGCCCACTCCTGAGAAGCTGTAATCCCCACCTGGACGTTTCCTAAGAACCGGGGTTGGACGCCGTAAGACGTTCTGCCGCTGCCCGGAGGAGAGATCTTAACATCCCGCCTATTGATTCCCCCTCTCCCTTACCAACTTGTGGAGAATTTGCAATTTTATCATCAACAACAAACCAGGCCTCCGGGAGCTCATCCTTCATGACTCCCTGCTTTTATCTCATCAGTTATGGAAATACATGCAAATGAGAGGTTTAAAAAAAACACCCTGGAAACAAATGAATTGTTCCTCAGATGCCAACACGCCCAGAATTCACAGATGGGCTCTTCGGGGGCCCAAACGAAAAGGGTGCTGGGGCTCTGGGAGCTGGAGCCACCTCGGATGCCCAGGATGCTGGACACCCCTGGTGGGGGCTGCGCCCAGTCATGACAACAGCTTCTGTCCCGGGAGAACTCGTGCCAAAGTCTAAGCCCTAAATGCTCCATCTTGAATCCACTCGTTCCCGGGTGGTCCTCTGGGGAAGGATAATTGGGAAGGGCCACTTGCTGATATCAATGGTGTCTGGTCACTGGCCCCTGGAGCAGAAGCCAGCTGGGCTGAAGTCACACAGAAGAGCCCTCCTCCAGCTCGGTGGAGGGAGGTGAGGGGATCAGAGCCTCTTTTTGAGGCCAAGGGTGACAGGGGGATTAATGTTTGGTGGCCCTTTCCCTCGGCCCAGACCTGCCCTTCTTGAAGCACGGCGAGGGCCTGTGGACTGGGCTTAGGAAACTCAGCAACGAGTCCATTTTTATTTTATTTTAGGCCCAAGGTTTTCCCAGAATAGAGCCAGAAGCCTAATCCCATATCAAAGATGGCAAACAGACCGGAACTCACGTCTAGACTCTGATCCTGCCTGAGTAATTGCCTCAAGGGCCGTGTTGAGAAGGATTTAGAGGCTCAGGAGGAAAGATAGGGATCTATTAGTGATGTCTGGCCCTGGCGCTGGGCGGGGAGGGGGATCTGCTCATCAAGGTACTTGTCATCCCTGCCACGTAGCACCTGGCATCCTGACCCAATGGGCACGGCGTACAGTCTAAACAATTCTTCTCAAGTCGGCAAACGTTGAAAGCACTCCTCTGTACATCAGAGACGTGTGGGGACACAGACAGAGAGGCCGAGCCTCGGGCTTGCTCTAGGGGTGGTGATTTCTGGGGAAAGCTCGGAGGCTGATTGACCCAGCTCTGTTTTACCTTGAGGGGTCACTGGGGACAGGGACAAAATAGCCGAGGTCCTGATAACAGGCTCAGCATCTGCATGGAAACTTCAGCTGGGGGGTTGACCCCTGCCGGTCACAAGCCAGCCCAGAGAAGGCCCAAGTCCAGGTGACCGAGGCGCTCATTCACTAGGCCATCGGCTCCAAAAGGACGCATCTCGTTCACCTTTGAATCCCTGGCACCAGGCGGGTCCTCTATAAAATGGGAAAGAAGAAAAGGCAGATAGAAAGGAGGAAAGGAGAAAAAAGGGTGGAGAGGACAGGGCAGGAAGAGACACAGGAAGGAGGAGGGAGGGGAGAAAGAAAGGCTGGTTCAGAAATGGTACTTGGAAGGCGACCTGGTTTTCATAAATGACTGCGATTGCAGCTCCCTCCTGCCTGTTCCTCTTCTGGTGTGATCACCACACTCTCCCACAGAGACCTGGGTGGCCTTGAGTCTAAGTGGCCTAACAGCTATGGTGGAAGTGATCCTGCGTAGCTCGGTCGAAAATAATGCACTACCTGAGCCTCTGGGGACACACTCCCTGCTGCCTGGACACCATGCCACCAGGAAGCCCAAGCAGCTACGGGGAGGTCCAGGTGGAACCCAAGCCCCTGCTCTAGCCCAGCTCAGGGCAGCTGCCGGCTTCCGGCCTCCGGACTCCGGCCTCCAGTGGGCTCCCAGGATCGGCCCTGGGCCACAGAGCGGAGCAGCTCTCACCTGACATCAGCGCCTGGGCGTTCCTCATGGGGAAGGTGCCAGTCAGGCCATAGACGCTGCTGCTGAAGATGGTGGAGGAGCCACTGACGATCACCATGCAGACAATGGTGATAGCGAAGAAGCCGTGGCGCCAGGAGGAGGTGTCCACCTTCACCAGCACGGTCATCACCACGAAGATGGCCAGCGTGACGGTCAGGGAGGCCAGGACGCGGACACGGACGGGAATCCTGAGGTGAAGACAACAGGAGCCGTTAGATGTGGCCTCCGGCGTGGCTTGGGGGTGGTGCTGGGGAGGCGGGGGAGCTGGGTGGCAACGTCCACTCTGCGTCCAGGAGCCTGGGTTTGAGCCCTGCCTTCCTGCTCGTGGGAGTGGCCCCGGCTTCAGCTGTGCACCTGCACCTGGGAGAGGATGCACTCAGGGGTGCGGGGGCTCCAGGGAGGTAAACGGTGTGCAGCAGGGGCAGGGCCAGTGCGGGTGTCCTCTCCGTGGACACTCTGCTCTTCAGCTCACTGGCTGCGAGGGTCGGTGACTGCTAAGCCCCCTGTTCCGCCTGCCCCTGAGCTGTGCTCCCGCTGGCTTTGCCGAGTGCCCAGAGCAACCACCCTGCGCTTCCCGAGGAAATCTCGGTGGGCGGTGGGCGGGAAGGGAAGAGAGCTTTGTCATCGCCATCCGTTATCACGGCACTCACAGTCCCTAACTTGGGCTGGCCACTCTTCCACGTGTAGGTCCCTTCTGACACCACGGCTAGGGAGGCTGAGTCAGAGAGCTTAAGGGACTTGTTCAAGGACACTCGGCTGGGCCCCAGGGGGTACCCAACGGCTTCCTGGGATGAAGGGACTCTGAGTGGCACAGCATGGGGGGCCAGGGCTGGACTGTCCCAAGTTGGTCTCAACTGTGAGGGCAGCAGCCAAGGCAGAGCTGGTGTGCCCAGGGCCGGGCCCCAGGTGCCCCTAATGCCACACCACACCCAAGCCCTGCCCGCCTCCCAGCCTCCGTGGACCCGGGAGGATAGCGGGGAAGGAGGCCGTGGGAGAAAGGCCCGGTTTCTCTTCCAAGAGGGACAGCACCATCTCCAGGGCCCTGAGGCCATCAGAGCAGACCAAGCCCTAACCAGATTCAGTTCACTCTCCCACTAACCAGGGGCGGGCAGGGGCGTGAGTGAGAGAAACGTGGACGGTCGGAAAGGACACACAGACACGTGGGCACGAGGGGGAGCGAGAGGACGAGAGGAAAGGGCCGCAGTGAACCTGAGTCCCCTCCGGGTCCCCGGTGGGAGGGCAGGTGAGGCCTGGGCACTATGAGGGGGGCAGGAAGCCCGAGGAAGCGCAGGGACAGGCCTGGCTGCAGAGGAGCCGTGGGGAGCTGGCCCCGAGCACCGCGGGCCGAGTGCTGTGCAGGCAGCAGGCAGGGGACAAGCAGCACAGGCCCTGTGTTCCCCCAGCAGAGGGCCATTGGAGCCGGTGGGGCATCCGGGGGCCACACGACCCATCCTGCCCCAAGGGGAGAACGGGCAGTGCCCTGGGCTGGGCACACAGGACTGGAAAGACTGTCCACCTGTGTGCCTTCACGGAAGTGACAGCGGACTCCGGCTGCAGTCAAGATGGAGAGGAGAGCACGGGACAAGGCTGGAGAGAGACAGAGCCGGCCCTCGAGGGCCTCCTTATCCTGCCAGCCCAGGACCTGGTCCTCAGGGGGAATGGGGTGGGCCTGGGGTCTGTTGGCCAGCCCTGTCACCTACACCACCCCAACCTCACACAACAGGCACATGACCCAGCCCAGGTGACGAGAGCGTCCCGAGCTCCTGGCCACTGGGAGTGGCTGGATGAGGGATAGCGTGTGACCGGCTCAGGGCCACCGCTCTCTCCCAGGACTGACTGGGAGGTGGTAGGGAGCGGCGCCCTGCAGCGTCTATTTGGCTGCCGGAGTCGCCCTGGCGGCTGTGTTGGGGGAGGCTGCCAGAGATGAGCCAGTGGAGACTCGCAGAGCCCAGGGACAGGGCAGAGGGGACTCCCTAGACCCGATCACGCCCAGGGCAGCTCTGATCTGAACTTTAAAGAACGAGTTCGGCCCCTTTGGAGTCTCTGACATTTGTTTCAAGCGCACCCACCAACATAGAGGTCCGTCAGAGTTGCAAGCTGAGGAAGGACGGGCAGGAGCTCCCAGGGACGCTGCTGTGCCCACCCACAAGCCTTCCCTTGCCACACTGGTGCAGGAGGCAGGCTGGAAGTGACAGGCGCTTAGCACTAAGAGCAGGCTTCAGCGATGACGCCTGGAGGGGCTGGAGGGGGACACCCCAGCTCCCACCTGGTGTGTTCTGCTGGCTCCGGGCAGCACTAAGCCCTGGGTCCCTGGCGGTGGCTGGGCTGGTGGGTGTCCCCTCCTTCTGCCTGACCCTCCCTTGTTTCAGGGTCTGCTTCTGGGAAACTTCACCAAGATGCCCACTAAGACTCCCAGTAAGACACACCTTCCCCAGGTGCACAGGAGCTTCAGCCAAGGCAGCTGCCAGGTGGGCAGCCACGGAGCAGCTACAGTCAGAGCAAATCAGACACCCAGGAAGCTGGGGGTCAAGCCTTGGCCCTGATGCTCAGGGTCATCCTTCATACTCCAGTCTCACCCAGGGGGCCCGCCTTCTGCACCCAGAGCTGCCCCACCCACCCCAGAGACAAATGGCCAGCAACACTCTGCCCAGCTCGGCCATCAACTCGCAGTGTGATCCCAGGTGAATATTCTCTGAGCCTCTGTCTCCTCTCTAAAAAGAAAAGCCTGGAATAGCGAATAATCAGGTCTCTAATAATGGAGCATTCTAAACCAGGGGAAATACAAGTGAATGCAGAGGTTGAGGAAAAATACCGAAAGATTCCAACCAGTTCCTGGTAAAGGTCTGCTGGGAAGCGCGTCTAACAACCCGGGAGGGCAGTGGTGCTGGGCCGCTCCTCGCGCTGGCCTCATCCCCCCACACTACCTGCCTTCCACCCCTTGGGTGTGGCCGTGGCCGGCTGCCCACACCTGTCTCCCAGACACAATGATGGAAAAGCTGGCAGTAATGGGGGCTTCACCACAAGGAAATTAGTGGCTTGAACAAGAAGGTGGCTTTGCAGAGACCTAGGGGACACAGTGGGGGATGAGGCCAATGCCAAACACGTCACAAAAGCAGAGCAGTCCAGAGCACAGCCCCTCCCCCAGGGTATAGCGCCTCACCTGCACAGGTGCCTTCCCACCTAGTTATCTGCAGCCTCAACTGCACCAGAGCCTCCGCCCATGGCCCCAGGACCTTGGGGATCCCGGGGCCATTTCCAATGCCATAAGGCTTTATGAAATGTGCGGGGCTCAGCCCACCCCACCCCAGAGCTCCGGGGGGCACACTATCTGTCTCTGCTTCTTCCTCCCCCAGGGTAGGAAAGTGGCCCCAGGGAGCGTGATGCTCTTGGGACTCTAGCGAAGGTGCAGGCGAATGTTGCCCTGGTGTCAGAGTTCTACTTGGGGACAGGGCATGGCCAAGATGACAGCCCACGAGCCTGGGGCAGGCCACACAACGTGAAGATTCTTGGAGAGGGACGTCCACGGTTCCCAGGCTGCCGGTTCCCCACCCCCACCCCTTGCCCCCCCACCACAAGGGAGGGCTCAGGACCCCAGGGGACAGTTTCTTCATAAGTCTCCAAAATGTAAATCCTCCTCATAAGTATTTATGATGCTGCAGATTTAACATAATAAAACACTTGGCGATTATGGATGAGCCAGTCAGAGAAAGCCAGGGTGCTCCAGGAGGGAGAGAAGGAGACATTTCAATCTCGCACATTAAATAAGAAACAGCCGAGCCCCAGAGGGTCCTCTCCCAGCCTGGGAACAGACGGGGCTGGGAGCATGTTCCCGAAGTGCCCAGCCCCCCCCCCACCAGCAGCAGGTCAGGCAGGGCAGACTCCTCAGGGTCACACCAGGGGCCTCCCCGCTGGCTTGCTGTG
>NW_025999862.1:2005812-2051794 GCF_001458135.2 Marmota marmota marmota
GCCCAGCCCCCCCCCCCACCAGAGCCAGGTCAGGCAAGGGCAGATCCTCAGGGTCACACCAGGGCCTCCCCGCTGGCTTGCTGTGCGTCCTGAGATGCCAAGGGGGTATCTCCCTCGTCATGTTTCGGAAGGTGGCTTCGGACCTAAGGGGATGGCAGCGCCCACCCATGTGTGCCAGGTCACCCAGCTGGGCAGAAGCCCCTGCTCCTGGAACCAACCCTGGGGGCTTCCCACTACCATAGCCACACCCCACCCCCACCTCTCTCCAGCTGGGTGCTGCCAGGGTCTGGCTCTGCCCCCAACACCACCCTCCCCTCTCCTGGGGTGGGATCTCTGCAGGGTGTCCCCCGCTCTCAGCCCCATGAGGACACTGATGGTGGCCTAGGGGACAGGGAGAGTGAGGCAGGTTCAGACACACAGCTTGCCATGGGGAAGAAGGGTCTGGGTGCCCTGGACACGGAGAGGACTTCCGGACACCTCCACAGGTCAAGCATGGAGCAGTGACCACAAGTGAGAGACAGAGATGAGGGGGACAGCTGAGGAAGGGGCTTAAGCCCTGCCTGCTGGAGTGAAAACAGGGTCAGTGCTGCCCGCAGAGCCCTGCTGACCCCCCAGCTATTATCCCCAGCCACCATGCTTTGGGATATTGTCCAGCATGCTCACTGGCTCAGCCCAGAGGACGGCCCACTTGGGGAGGCTGCGGTGCTGGGGATGAGCACACAGGAGGCTGGGGGCTGCCCCCTCCTTCTTCACTCAGAGCAGACATCACTAATCAATCAGGGGCATTCCCTGAGCCCAAATCTGCCTGAGAATCCTGTTCAGCCTGAGATCCAGGGTGACACGACAAATTGATCAGAGCCAAGCCCAACAGATTTGTCATCACTGACAGAAGGTTCCAGTGGGCTGCGTCAGAGAGAAGCCCAGGTTCCTGGACCACAGTGGAGTCAATGTTATCACCTAGCAGCACTTGAGGGAAACGTAGGTGACGTTGCTAGGGCGACTGCCTGTGTGAACTCAAATTGAGAATGGACGGCAAGAGTCACCTAGGGGGTCTTTGGGTCATGATTATTTGCTATTCTCTTTAACAATCCCTTCCTCTGTGGTGCACCCACATGGAGCCTCTCCCAGCCCTCATCAGTGTAATATCAGGAATTCTCAGCCGGGCGCTATGGTGCAGCCTGTCATCCCAGCAGCCCGGGAGGCTGAGGCAGGAGGATGGCGAGTTCAAAGCCAGCCTCAGAAAAAGTGAGGTGCTAAGCAACTCAGTGAGACCCTGTCTCTAAATAAAATACCAAAAGCGGCTGGGGGTGTGGCTCAGTGGTTAAGCACCCCTGGGTGGTTCAATCCCTGGTACCAAAAAAAGAAAGTGTCCCTACCCCTAGTGAGTGGTTGGCACATCAGCTGGTGTGGCGGCTCCTCTAGGCAGCCCGAAGCTGCAGGATGCTGTCAGAAGTGACAGTGGCTCAGCTTCCACAGACCCCGGGAGAGAGGGAAGGAAACCCGCTGTCCCCACCTTCCTGGCTGCTGCCCTGGTCACCATGTGCAGCTGGAAGGTGGAAGTCCAGCTCCCTGGCCAGGCCCTGGTGGCTCAGTGACCTGAGGCCCAGCTGCGAGGACTCCTCTGAGCTGCCCCCTACCTGGGTGGCCGCGGGGAGGGGCACCTGGGGGAGGCCTACCTGTTGACAAGCAGGAAGTTGACCACCAGGCACAGCAGGGCGGGCACAGTGGAGGCCACGGCAAGGTAGCTCTCAAAGTAGTTCTGGAAGCACACAAGGGAGGAGGTGAGGCCACCGCAGACCAGGGCCCCTCTGGAGGCTCCTCCCACTGTCCTCAGACTCCCAGGCCATGGGGTCCCCCCATCTCCAACCTCAGACGCTCAGTCCCTCAACCAACAGCCACCGATGTCAGCACGTGAACACTTGGACGATAAGTGCCGGGTCACAGTGAAGGATCTCACGTTGTCCCTGTCCCCAGGGAGGACCCCACTCCTACCCCCTCAACCTGCCCCACGGGGGCTTTGAGCAGTGGGGACGGGACTCAGTGCAGGTCAAGAAGAAAAGCTTTGCCCTACAGCCTTTGGGCAGAATACAGAATGACCCTACCCACAGGCTTTGTCCTGACTCAGCCACGTCCTCAGTTCTGGGGACCAAGTGAGACCCCTTTCAAACTCGCCAGCCCCACTCCCGCCAGGAGACACCACCCGAGCTCTGGACTCACTCCCTTGGCAGAGCAAGTGGCCAAGGTCAAAGCCGTGTTGGGAAGTGGCTCCTACTGGCCAGGATGAGGGGAAGTGCGTTATTTTGGCATCAGCTCTGGGACATGGACAAGACGGCAAGAGCCCAGAGGAAGGGAGGCTGTGCTGGTTAGAACCTACTAGAACACATAGCTGACGATGCCGGGGAGAGACCCGCTGTGCTCGCCAATGCTCTGAGAACTGGCCCTGCGGTAGGATGGACTTTACTCTCTGCGCATGACCCCTCAGCGTCGATGTCTTTACAAACAAAACACTGGCCAGGCGAGGCGGGGCACGCCTGTAATCCCTGCAACTCTGGAGGCTGGGAGAGAGAATCACAAGCTTGAGGCCAGCCTCAGAAACTTGGTGAAGCCCTGATCCTGTCCTTACATAAAAGAGGGGCTAGAGACGTGGCTCAGTGGTTAGGTGCTCCTGGGTTCAATCCCTGGTACCCAAAAGTAAATAAAATAAAAACAAAACACTGGTGTGACTCAGTGGTAAGGTGCTGGCCCAGCATGCCGGAGGCCCGGGGTCTCCTCCCCACCACTGCTAAAAACAAAGCAAACAACCCCCCAAAACCACCACTGGAAAAGGGGGACTACTCTGGCTTTGGTCACAGTAGGTTAAACCACAAACCCCAGCTGGGGACGGGGTCCTAAGCGGAGATGAGCGCTCACAGGTAGTGAGCATTTGCGGTCTAAAGCCACAGAGGATTTGTGGGAATGACACCGTTGAGCCCGAAACCAGGAACCAGAAACTGTGTGGGAGCCCACCCGGGCCAGCTCCGGCCAGCTCACCTAATGGGGAGCCCACGGGAGGACCAAGTGCCAGGAACAACTCGTGTGGAGCATGTGCAAGTCCAAAGAGCCCTGCCAATCCTGGAGCTCACCCAGGAGCACAGGTGTGACCTTCCCTCCAGGAAGGCCATGTGTCCCCTGGGGACCGGGAAGGCTCTCCACAGCTCAGGACTCCACAGGAAGCCGTGTCAGAACTCCTCGCTCATTGTTTTCCTTTGCCGGATCAGAGGAAGGAGCGAGGAGACCTGAGGAGTCCCAGGTAGGAGGGCAGGACAGGGGTGGGGAGTGGGGTGGAGGGGTGACCCCTTGAGAAAATGAGAAAGAGTGTGGCTTTGAGGAGAGGCTCCAGAGGAGGTGGGACTGCAGTCAGACCTTGAAATTGAGGGTCAGATTCTTTAGGGGGCGAGTATGATTGTAGCCTGGAGACCAAGAAAGAAGGCTGTCGGTGGGCCCCTCCTAGTCTTAGGCAGAGACCAGTTTATGGCTTCTTTTCAGCCCGTGGTCTTTGAAATCTGCACCCTGAATAAAAGGTCGCGGTGGCTTTGCAATTAAAATGATAACCGCTGCTGGTGCGGGCCATCAACCATGAGCCTTAGAAATAGCCTGGGCCTTTGAGATGCCACCTCATTGTTCCTGCCCTGATGGGCTCAGCAGAGCCTGGACTGGCCGGGGCAGTCAGTCAATTCCACCTGACACAGTGGCTGGGCCTGCGTAAGTCAGGCGGGTGCCAGGGTGGGAGTGGTGGGGCGCAGCCCTTAGGGAGAGAAGGCTGCAGGGGGACCCAGACCCCCAGGGCCAGCCTCTTGAAGACGCACCCTTCACGCTCTGGCTGCTCCGACAGTGGCAAGTCCGTGACTGGCTCTCAGGCCCGATGCAGAATCTGTGTTTATTTTTGGAGGAGGCTCAGGTTCCCTGAATGTTTTAGGGATGGGGATTTTCCAGGTAACTGAATGTTCTGGTTTGTTGAGAGTCGAGCAGAGAACTGCATCTTTTAATGTTGGAGAGCTTAAAATACTGACAACTGAGAGATTCTAACTTTCTTTCTGCTGACTGAGCTCATTTCTCTGCTGCACAAAGAACGTGCCAGACAGTCACGTTCTACCTAGAGAGGAACTGAGGCTGGACCACCGTTTGACTGGTATGGATGGGAAGTGAGGTGGTGATCTGCTTGACACAGCGCATTCCGAGGACCTTTTTCATTAAAACAAAACAGCCAGGCGTGGTGGCACAAAGCAGTAATCCCAACAGCTCGGGAGGCTGAGGCAGGAGGATCACAAGTTCAAAGCCAGCCTCAGCAACTTATTAAGGTTTTGATTAATTCAGCAAGACCCTGTCTCTTAAAATACAAAAAAGGGCTGGGGATGTGGCTCAGAGGTTAAGCGCCCCTGTACCAAAAAAGAAACAAAACAAAACACTTCATCCTGATATAAAGATGTTGTGGGTTTTTTACTTAGTTCTCTGCTGTTTCTGCCTGTATGCAGAGTTCTAGCAAAATGAGGTGCGATGGGCACTCAGTGTGGCCCCACGCTCCCCCCCTTCTGGTGCTCACACCCCTGTGGGATGCCTCACCAAGGGGGGCTTCCAGCCAAGAATAGAAAGCAAGGCTGACAGGTTGTGTGATCAGGTGCACATCATTCTGTGTCATGGAAGACGGTGGCAGCCTTCTTGCTGGCTTCATTTCTCCTACACTGGCTTTGAGGACGTAGGTGGCTATGCTGGGGAACCCCATGTGGCAAGGCACTGCAGGTGACCCCAAGTTGCTGCGGGTGGTCTCCTGCAGGAAACTGAAGCTCTTGGGGCCACAACCACAAGGAACTGAATTCTGCCAACAACCTGGACAGGTTTGGGAGTGGCCCTTCTCCCGAGGGGCTTCGGATGAGACACAGCCATGGCTGACACCCTGATTGCAGCTCCAGGGAATTTAATCCAAAAGCCCAGCCAACCCACTCCCAGACTCCTGGCCACCTGCAGAGACCACGAGCAGGTCAGCGTGTGGTTTCACACTCAGTTTGTAGCATTTTGTCATAGGGTTCTGGAGGGCGGGGCTCGTAAGCAGGGTCTCCTGAACACTGTGGCAACTGACACTGCTGTGAAAGCAAGGACAGCTGATCATGATCCTTTCCTCAACTTCCAGTCATAGTGACAATGTCTGTGGCCCACAAAGTGAAGAAAGGCTGAGCTGGCTGACCACACCTGCCCCTCCTGCCTGCCCCTGCAAATCCTCTGCCGGAATTAGAATTTTTGCAAGTGGCTTGCACTGTTTTCAAAAAACAGGACTAGGTTTAAGTGCATGCAGATCCAGTCACCTGCTGACCCTGGGCCTCTGCACTGCCCAGTGGCTGTGGAAGGGACCAGGTAACAGTCTTGGAAGCAGGGTGGGGGGGCAGTCAACATTCCCCCTTTGGCCAGACGTTGACCAGAGGCAGTAGGGAAGGTGAATGGCTTGTCTGACCGACTGTTCTGAAATGCGGGGCTCCCAGGGCTTCTCTGGAGATGTCCACGTGCCTGGGCGGCAGCTGTTCTACTGCAAAGCCGTGACGCGCGCTCAGGGGTCCCGCAGCTCGTATCTGCTGTCTCGGTCACCGCCTCACTTCCCCGGGATCACTTGGCTTCCGAAGCCTTTCCAAGAAATACCCAACAATGGCGCCCGGCATTCCAGTCCTGAAGATGCACCGGCACTGCCTTCCCGGGCTCCCCTCGTTACCTCCTCCCGTTTATGCAGGGGGATGTGAAGGCACTGGGGCGAGGGTCCAGACCCTAATGGGAGCTGACAGTCACGCCCTCCAAAACACTCTGGAATGCCCACCTCAGGGGGATTTATGTGATGTAATGTTTTAGGAAAAACTCCTGCAAGTTTCCTCAAAGGTGGTCTTTACTTACCCCACCAGGCACCCTGCAGCCATCTCCACCTCTACCTCGTGTACCCCTGGAGCCGAGGGCGAGCCCCAGCCTTGGAGGAGTGGAGGGATGTGGAGAACCAGGGCCCCCCATGCGATGGTGCAGGCTCTGCTGTGTACCTCCTATGGACAGTGATATGGACGGAGTCCCTCGGAGTCATGCGATAGCAGTTGTACAGCCACCCAAACCCCGCAGGCCAGGTGGCCTCATCGGGATGCACGTGGAAGAACAGCACTCAGCAAGGAGGCAGGGCAGAGGCAGTGTGAGGTGAGGGCTCCTCAGGCAGGTTCCCAGCCCCAGCAGCTGGGGACCCAGCAGGAGCCCAAGGCTCCCTAGGCTGCCAGCCACGGCTGGGTGTCCACTGTCCATCCAACCAGCATCTCCTCCTTTGCTCCCTGAAGGGTGCCAGGCCCCTGGGAGGCAGCACTGTGCGGGTCCATGGATGGGGGACAGAGAGGCAGCCCTGTCGGACTGCTCTCAGTATCTGGTGCTGACCCAGAGCCGGGGCACAGCACCCACCAGGTGTGGGGAGAGGGCAGGAGGGGCCTCCAGGGGACTTCCCCCAGGGCTTTCCTGGATGGCGGCTGGAGATATTGGGGAGTGTGCCTCACAGACACAGGAGATGGGGTGCAGGGAGAAGGCTCGGGCCTCCCAACAGGAGGGGGACGGCCTGGCGGGCACAGAGGGGTGTGCTTTGCCACGCGGGGCTCCATCTGGATTCATTGGTGGGAGCCGACCTCAGGGGCTTTCCTCTCACCAGTGGGAATCCGCTGAGCTGAGACAAATTGCCCGCGTTGCCCATCCAGTCCACACACAGTGAGGGGCAGGCAGAAAAGACTGTCAGCCACGCCCCTGTCTCCAGGACGCTGAGGCAAGAGGGGTCCATCAGCCATCACTGTGAACTTCAACCCAAGGTGGGCGAGGCCCAGCTCTGAGAAACCAAGGGGAAGTTCCACTGAATGTCTGTTGGGATCCCCTGTCCGCCAAGGCCTCCCCAGGTTATCTGCACCCTGCAGTGACCTGGGGCTGGGAGAGGCTCCACACTCAGCCTCAGGCAGCCAGAGCATCATTCCCGGCCCCTGTAGGGGGACCTGAGTAGGGAAACAAAATCCTGCAGAACATTCAGGAAGGCAGCTTGCTCCAGGCCTGCAGAGACCCCTCCAGGGGCCTGTGAGGGAGCAGGGAGCTGGAACGGCCCCTGGCCAGCAGCGGGTGCACTTCAGGGGCACACACCTGGAGAGTGCTGTGGGTTGGCGTCTGATGCGGGAGGGCAGGGGCCGGGGAGGACATCAGCAGTGCCACTCTACCAATGCAAGAACCACTCGCCCTGTCCCGAGGCTGCCTGCTTCATGGTTGCACAAGCCCAGACTCCATCACAGGGACCGCAGTGTGTCACCTGTTTGCCCTAGTGGCCTAGTCAGGCATCCTGCCTCTCCAGCAATAAGCAGGGGCCAGCCCCAGGGACCCGAGGTCCATCAGGGCAAGTCACACTGAGCTCGGTGTGGGTGGCATCTATCCTTTGCCCCAGCCAGGATGGCCTGCCTGAGCCAGGGCCTGATGCCTCTCCCCTCTGCCTGGACAGGGTGAGGCGAAGTGTGAGCCATCTCCTCCCGAACCTGCTTCCCATCCCCCAGGGCATTTCCACAGGCCTGTGGATCTGACAGAGTTAAAGATAAACATTTCAACAAAGCAGGGAAAAGGCCCCGCTCCGCCTCTATCAGCTACTAGGAATGGAGGACACGGTCAGTGCTCAGCAGACACCGCATTAGAGAGGATGGTATGGCTGGGGACGTGACTCAGTGGTAGGGCACTTGCCTGGCACCCATGACATTTAGATTCTACTCCCAGCACTGGAAAAAAAAGAGTTGGGGGGGGGCGGAGAGGACAGTGTGTTTGGGCCACCCTGGGCACAAGTCCCCACTTCCCTCCCGACTGTGCAAGACCCTGCAGATGCCCCCGGGGTGGGGTTGGGGCTCAAAACCCAGACTGCAGACAGACCGTGGCTGGGATGCCAGGTGTCTGCAGCCCTTCGACTGGCAAGTGGGGACGAGCCACTGCTGGCCAGGACACGGGGCACCCAGCTCACATGCGATGGTGATAAGCAAGTCACTGTCATCTGCTGCGCTCTGGCCCAGTGAGGGAACACCAGGAGAGCCAGAGACGCTCTTCAAATGCAATTTAGAAACCCGGCCGAGCCAGCGTCCAGATGTGCAGCCCGTTTTCCGACAGGGAGCACTTCCTGGGCTCCGAGCTAAGCAGCTCTGCTGGGAGAATCTGACTCCAGGCTCAGAGTCCAGATTAAGAGGTTTCTTGGGGCGGGGGGCCCCCAAAATGAGCCCGTTCATGTCTGGCAAGCCCTGGTTAAGCCTCCCCTCCCCGGAATGCCATCCAGGCACTTTGAAATCAGTGTGGCAATTAGTCACGAGCTGCAGTGGACAGACCTGGGGCCAGGCCGCTTTGTGCAGCCCCCACAGCCGCCCAGGGCAGCAGGGGCAGCTGGGCTCCTGCAGGCGAGAAAAAGCGATTCCAGCCCGGGGTGGTGGCTCAAGGCAGCCGAGCGTTACCTGGATCACAGGAGCATGAAATTAGCAGCAGCGCGCAGGCTGGCGAGAATAGCCTGCGTCGCCGAGTTGCCACCTTCGGACAGCTGAATCCTGCAGCCTGCAACGTGCAGGGGAGGCGCCCTCGCCCAGGGCACCGCAGGAACCACCCTGGGGAGGCTGAAAGGTGAGCTCCTTACAGGAGAGGTGCTGGGTCCTTTGGGTGGGCTCCAAGGCCCTGTGTTTGGGGCATCCATCCGGGAAAGGAGGGGCATGCAGCTGAGGGTGTGGGAGAGGCAGGGAGGGAGGGAGGGAGGGGCAGCCCCTGCTCCAGGGGCCACAAGGAGCCCAGGTCCAGGGAGGCTGCATAGAGCGGCCAGAGCCCTGAGGGCAGAACAAAACTGGGGACAGAATCACAGGGAAGCCTGGAAAGACTCCGGCAGTGCAGACTGAGTCAAGGCTGCCACCCTGAGGACGGGAGCCCCCATTAGACATCTGCACAACATCAGCCCGTCCCTTGGTCTCTCAGGGCATCTCCAGGCCTGAGCTTACTGGGGTCACTGAAATCTTTTCTCGCCAGGTGCAATGGCACATGCGTATAATTCCAGAGGCTTGGGAGGCTGAGGCGGAAGGACTGCAAGTTCGAGGTCAGGCTCAGTGACTGAGTGAGGCCCTAGACAACTTAGCAAGGCCCTGTCTCAAAAAGTAAAAAGGGCTGGGGACATGGCTCGGTGGTTAAGTGCCCTGGGTTCAATCTTTAATGGATATATTTACAATATCTTGTCCTCGTAGAGCTCAGAGGCGCTCCCCATCCTTTAGAACCCCTGCCAGAAGACCAGCCAGGTTCCTGAGGCCTCTGGAAGGAGCTCCCTGCTTCCCTGTGGGTGTATGTGTTCTGAGGGCACCTTCTCTTCTCTGTGAGGTCCTCTCTCCAGCCTCGGGAGATAGAGACCGCTGACAGCACCGGCTCTCACCTCTCACCTGCACTCTCCCTCACTGCTGCGTGCTCCTCCCTGTCCGCCAGGAGGCGCTCTCGAGGCCTCCCTTTGGTCAAAAAGAAAGGCAGCTGGACTCTGCTGCCCCGGGCCTCCAGCCCACCCACTCATGCTGGTCTCCTTCCTCTCGCTCTGATACCGCCTACCGCTCACCCATGCTGGGATGTGCTCCCCACATCTGGGTCCACCCAGAACCTCGGGGTGCGACCTGATTTGGAAACAAGGTCTTTGCAGATATGGTGGAGGTGAGGTCATCACGGAGGAGGTGAGCCCTATGTCCAGTGTTGGTGGAAGGGGGGGCACACAGACGACTGAGGGGGGGAAGGACGCAGAGGCTAGCGTGAGGCTGCCACAGGAGCCCGAGGCTAGAAGCAGCAGGGCCTGTCCAGCCTCCCGGGTTGTGCCACTTCGCGGTGGCAGCCCCAGGAAGTCCTAGGGCTTCCCCGCAGCATCCACTCCCAGGTGGAGTGACAGGGCCCAGGGAGGCCGGAGAGGAGGTTAAGGGGGGATCTTGGGTGGCAGGTTGAAGAGGAATTTTAGTGTCCAAAGGTAGCAGGAGCATTGGAAGGTTCCAGCATGTCTAACAGGTACAATCAGTGCTGAGCACAAGGGAGTCACCTGGTGGAATGACAGGAAGGACGGGGCAGGAGAAGTTGTCACAGGGCTGCTCAGTTCTCCATTGGTTCATTCTCTCAGTGAATGAGCCGAGTGTGCTCAAGCCACCACGGGGGTGAGCCTGACACGGCACAGGGAGAGAAGGTGTCGAGGGGACCGAGGCTGGGCCTGGACAGGACTGCCCAGAGTTCCCAGTGGTCAAGGGAATTTGGATTGGGGATTTTATTCTAAGTGGGAAGCTGCCGCAGGATTCTAACTTGGTCCCCACAGCGTTCGCTGAGGCCCTCCCGGCTCTGCTGTCCCCAGCACTCTTTACATATCCAATGGTTCCATGCTCCCCTTCCAGGGAAGACTCATGTTCCAGATGAAAAAAACCAAAGCTCAGAGAGGTCAGGCAACTCGCCCAAAGCTACACAGCTCAAACCCAGCCCTCTGTCCCCTGGGCTGTCAGGTGACGTGCAAGGCCTCTCCATTTATGTCTTCAGCTCATTTCTACAGTGCCACAGAGAACTGATGGGAGGTTCCACCAGGGAGGCAGTATGGTCAGAGAGGCTGAGGCTGAGGCTGGCCTTGGAGGGAGAGAGGGATTTGAGACTTTTTTGAGGTTCAAGCGACAGGACATTTTGATGGACTGAATGTGGGGATAGAGGGACCAAGGGAATAAGGGATAACCCCAAAGATCCAGGCTTGATGGACGTGGGCAGGGTGTGCTGTGGCCTGGACAGGGAGGTGAAGTTCATGCTGGGCACGACCCCAGACCCACACCACGCCCCCATCCCTCTCCTTCGCCTCCAGCCCAGCACCCACCCAGGACAGGCCCTCACCAGCGCCTGGATGAATTCACCCTCCTGCACACACCGGCTGAGCTCACTGGATATTCTACGCACTGAGATCAGGCTTAGTTCCTGCCTTGTGGAACCTCAGACCCAGTCCAGGGAACCGTTGGCAAAGGCATGAAGAGAATTAATGGAAGATAGGTCAGTAGCATCTCTGCAAATGACCAAGGTTCACCAGCGTGGGGGCGATCCATAAAGGAGTAACCAGTCCAGAGGTGGGCAAAGGCCTGTCCCTGGGCCGAATCTGGTCACCACCTTTTTTGTAAATACTGGGACTCGGTCACCATGGTTGGGCCACGTACTGTCAAGGGATGAACTGAGCAGCTGCCAGAGTGTGGCCCCCAAATCCTAGAACATTTGCCCTCTGCCCCCGGTAGACCAGAGCTGCTGGTCCCAGTCTAGTCTAAACTAGAGGGGAGACTGCAGGCCCTGGTCACCAGCGAGTTTGAAAGGTCGGCAGAAAAAAATGCCAGCTCTCCAGAGTCCCAGGGCCATCCCACCACGCAGGGGAGGAGGGAAACAGTAGCATTTCCATCAACCCTGCACCCCCTCTGCTGTCAAAGCCACCCCAACAAGGGACGAGTGGCTTCTCTGATTTTCATGCTCCTGTTCCCTCTGTGCCCTCAGAGGGGCAGAGGAAGGGCTCAGAGATAGACAGAGGGAAGGGCCAGAGACACCAGGACCCTGGGAAGTCCACAGGGTGACCCTGAGCTCCTGCACGATGCCTGACTCGAGGCTCCCTGACTGCTGACACCCGATGGCCCGTCCTTCCTCTTATGTAGCCTGATCTCCGGCACATGACCGGGGAAAGAAGGAAGCAGGCCATCTAGGACACTCCCCACCTACGGCCCACGCAGCCCACATCAGTCTCCGCCTGCCACGTGGTGGTGGTCAGGAAGTGGTCTGGGTGCTCCAGCTGTCCTCCACAGGAGGACACCCAGGAGGAGCACCAGGAGGAGGCCCTGGGCTGGCTTCAGCAGGCACTTCCTCCTCCTCCTGCCCACGGTTTCCACTATAGACAGACAATTTCTGTCTGTCTCATGGGCCCAAACCACAGGCTGCCACAGGCCTCAGACACATGTGCCTCCACACACACACATGCAGAGGACTGGCAGGAGTCCAGCAGAGCCCCTGGGCACCCACCGTCCCCGCAGACCCTTCGCAGACCGTGGCTGCCCTCAGTGAAGAGGCCGCGGCTTCTCCTAGAGACCCTCCTCTGGGTCCTGCTCTCCGGATGCTTGTGATGATCAATCACCTTAAGAAGACCCTGGAGCTCAGGGCCCAGGCCCGCTCCTAATGTGTGCAGGAAATCGCCTCTGGATTCTAGGGAGGTGTGCGGGAAGAAAGAAAATCGAAGGCACAGACCGAGCGATCGATGGCCCTGAGGGTCTGGGAACGGGGTGCAGGAGGGGAGGGGGCGAGATCAGGAGGGGGGAAAATAAAGAGAATCAGGGCCGGTGAGGCCCCGAGAGCCAGGACCCACAGGCTGAGGCCAGGCCGGATCCCTGCCTCTGCAGGACGTGGCGAGGGCTAAAAACAAAGACAAGGCTGTCCCAGGTGTTTTACTGGGACTGTCACATTGGCTGGACTGCAGTTAGAGTCCGAGAGTGGACAGGGGAATGAAAAATGACTCGCTTTTCGATCTAATTTAAAAAAAAATGGTCTAGAGCAGCCCCTGACTGGGCGGCTGGTGGGGAGGGGGTGCTGCCCTCTGCACGTGGCTCACCCATACCTTGTGGCAGGAGCCTGGAACCCCCACTCCACTTCTCCAACTGTCCCCACCATCTCCTGCCATCTCCTTGACGGGGCTCAGGCAAAACCCCGCCTTACTGCATTTTGATGGGGGAGGGGATATTTCACCCAGCACCAATCTTTGGAATTCAGCTCTTAAAAAATAGATGGCCAGCCAGGCCTAGTGCTGCCCACCAGGAATCCCAGCCACTCAGGGGGCTGAGAAGGGAAGATCACAAGCTCCAGTCCAGCCTGGGTAAGTTAGGGAGGCCCTGTCTCAAAATAAAATAAAAAGAGCTGGGGACATAGCTCTGGGGTAAAGCACCTCTGGGTTCAATCCCCAGAACCGCAAAAAAAAAAAAAAAAGGGGGGGCGTCACTGAGACCCGCCTTGCTGGGGTAACAAGAGGAAATCTGTGCCGCCCCACTGCCGGCACAGTGGGCTCCCAAAATGGAGGCTGCGGCAGCTTGCCCCACGCCCGCTTTCCATGCCAACTCTTCCTCGGTTATGCCCTAAGTTTTTGGCCCTGGGCCAACAGGGCTTCGCTGGGTTTATTTGTGGGTCTCATTCCAGAGAAAGAGAGGAGAGACGGGCATGCAGCAGGCTGTCTAAACCATGCCCAAACTGCTGCAGGCAGAAGATGGGAGCCTGGCACGGGAGGTGACCTTGAAAGTGACATCACTGGAGTGGGGGTTTCTGTTCAAACAATCCTACGGGGTCAAACTCCCCAGCAAGTGCTATCTATTCCAGCAAAATATTTAAAGTATCTCCACCCTAAAAAAATCCCAACCATGGAGACCCTCAGCTGATGGAGCTGCAGGTGGCAGGCAGAGACGGATTTGTCCAACTCCCCCGTCCCTTTCCCACAAACTGGCCCTCAAGATGCCAGGCAGACCGGCCGCCTCTTGCAGGGAATTGGGAAGAGGAGGGGCAGCACGGGGGAGGCGGTGGCAGGAATGAGGAATGAGGAAAAGAAAAATAGCCCAGAAAACGCAGAGACACCCCAGCACGCCTGTTCCCAGCACCGGCCCATGAATCGAGGGGTGACAGGTCTCTCATCTCCGATGCCAAGAGCCAGGAGCTCCGGGCAGCCACAGGTACTACATCCGCACCTGCCAGCACTTGGAAACGGGCAATAAAGCTTTGAGTGGGGCTGGAATGCTAAGTGCCTGCAGCTGGGAAGGGACGGCCTGGGAGGGCCTCTCCGCCAAGAGCCAGCACCGTTCCCAGAGACCCTGCACTTGCTCTCCCTCCCTCAGCAGCCTGCACCCGGGGGTGGGGACCTGCTGGAAGAAGCCCAGTGGGCAGCAGCATCTACTGAGGCCAGTGGACGGCTGGGACGCAGGAGCCCCTAGTGAATAAGAGAGGACCATAAAGCATCCGGCTAAGGCAGAGCCCATTGGGACACACCAGGGCCACAGGCAGCTCGGAAGAGCTGCTCCAGGCCCCCGGGGATTTGCACTGATCATGTTTGTACAGCACCTGGGATAGTGGACCAGGCCTGTCCCAACACCCAGGAATGGGCTTACCCACACCCACCCAGGATATGGTTCTTTTTTAAAAAAAAATACAGGGATTGAACCCAGGGGTACTTAACCTCTGAGCCACATCCCCAGCCCTTTTTTGTATTTTATTTAGAGGCAGGGTCTCACTGAGTTGCTTAGGGCCTCACTGAGTTGTTGAGGCTGGCTTTGAACCTGTGATCCTCCTGCCTCAGACTCCCCAAGCCACTAAGATTACAGGCGTGTGCCACCACACCCAACAACATGGTGCTTTTATACACCAGGAAAACAAGGTGTCACAGAGGCTGACTCAGACCCAGAGCCAACAACTAGCCAGGGCTTCTCAAAAGCCACTGCACCTGCCAGTCACCTTCACAGGAGCTACAGGTGGCAAGTCTTGGTTCTTGGAACCCAGTTGATCCTGACTCTGGGTCTCGGTGGGGCTGGAGGCTGCACTACCCACAAGCCCCCAGGGCTGCTGGTCTCAGGACCACCCACTCCCTGGCAGGGGCTCTTCAGCTGCACAAACAGGCTCAGGCCCCAGGTGAATTCTTAGGTTCACAGAAGAGGCCCCCAGGAAGTCAAAGCTATTGGGGGGTGGCAATCAGACAGGAGAGTAAACTAGAAAATACCAAAGTCTGCACCACGGCTGAGACTCACTCCAGCAGGACTCCTGGGCTGGGCTTGATGGGTATTTTGCAAAATGCTCCCTGGTGATCCAGGTGTGTAGCAGCTGGGCTCAGGCCTTGAAAGGCGGAAAGAGATGCCCTTCCCATGTGTCCCGTTCATGCCCACACTGAGGAAGGTTCCAGGGGTTAGGTCAAGGATAAGAAGGTGCCTTCAGAGAAGGAGCAGTGAGCTACCTCCTGTGCCAGCTAAGGGGTAGGGCTGGCCCTGTGGCTGGCTCTGCTGGTGTTCCCTCCTGTCCCTGAGGGATGCCCTGGAGGAGAGGCACAGGGCTCTGACAACACCCCACCCCATGCCTTCAGGGCCCGCTTCGCTTCTCCACCCACGTGTGTTTGAGCGAGCATCCTCTACCCTTGAAGTCCCACTTAGTCATCTTCCATCCACTGACCCCTCTCTCTGTTCCTGGCAATAAATACACCTGTCCTTGTCAGAGTCGAGTCCCGGCTCTCTCCCTATTGCAAGAGTCTTAAACAAAGTTGGCTTTGCTGTTTTAGCAAGTGTCAGTCATTTTTTTTCTTTAACACTCCTCCCCTGCCGGTCTCTCCCCCCAGAAAACCCACAGGCACAATGTGCAGCCCTGCGTTGGGAGGGAGGAGCTTAGTGCCACTGTCAATCAAACAATTCAGATTTCTCACCTTGAGCCCCCAGGCCTGGGTAGTGGTCTGAGCCACAGGGCCCCTGCCGCAAACCCTGTACAGCCAGACCTGATGCCCCGTGGCTCCTCACATCCATGAACTTCCTCTTGGTCTGCCTTGGCCCAGCCGTTTCTTCCATCTGCAGTCTCCTCCCCCATTCTTCAAATCCACCCTGATCACAGAGATCTCTACCTTGTGCCCCAGACTCCTTGTCCCCAAGGGTTCCTATCTCCTGTGCTGTGGTGTAGACATAGCCCTCCTTGCCTTTATGCACACTACATTGGCCAGAACTAGTCACGTGACCATGCCTGCTGCAATGGAAACTGGGAAATGTAGTTTTTTTGATGCTGTGCTAGACCAAGGGCCTCAAGCACACTAGGCATGTGCTTTACACTGATCTGCACCCCGCCCACCCTGAAATGCAGTGTCCCCCAAGGCCATGGTGTTGAAATGTAATCCCCAGTGTGAGGCATCAAGAGGGTGGAAACTTAATATGATATTTAGAGGGGAGACCTCTGGGAGATGAGCAGAGCAAGATAAGCATTAGGTGGATCCCATCACCATTTCTTGGGGTTTTTTAAAAAAGAGACGCGACTCACATGCACTCAAGCTCCCTGTCGCTTGCTGTGTGGTGCTGTGCCCCACCTCTGCCAAGAAAAGCCACAGGAGAGGCAGCCTCTCTACTCTGGACCTCCAGAGACACCAGCCCAAATAAACCTCCTTTCTTCATAACCCACCCAGTCTGTGGTACTGTGTTATTGGCACAGAAAATGGGCTATGAGACTCTGTCTTTGCTAACTACCAACCTCCCACTTTAGTGGACACATGGTTTTCTGGGATAAACCTACATTTGAAGATATTTCACAGCTGGGAGTGTAGCTCAGTGGTAGAACCTGTGCTTAGCATGAGCCAAGACCCGAAGTTCAATTCCCAGCACCAGAAAGACCAAACAAAATTAAAACTACATTTCCCAGCCTCCACTGCAATTAGTGTGATCATGTGACTGAGTTCAGACCAATGCAGTGTAAACAGAAGCAATGTAATTATTTTCAGGAAGTGTTTTTACTAGCAGCATGCATTTCTTTCTTTCATCTTTGGTTTTCCTATTGATGTCATGACTGGAGCTCCATCAGCCATCTTGGACCATGGAGTAACCTTGGACATGAGTGCTACACATGGTCAAACAACTGGGTTCCTGACACCACAGAACATCACACAAGCCTTAGGCCGCACCCCAACCCCTGACTTCAATATGAGAGAAAAATGACCTTCCATCTTGTTTGATCCACTTCTCTTTGGCGAGACTCTATATCTTACAGCTGAACCTAATGCTATTCAATGCACACCTTCAGACTCCCAGAGCCACGGGCTTTGGATTGCTGGGTTACCAGCCTGCACTGGACAGAAGCATCACTGCCCCCTCCTCGCAAGCTAAATAGGAAGCAAACTGAACCCTGGAGCTGGGTCTTATCCACCTCCATCTTCCCGGCCACACGAAGCCTGACGCGCCTCGCAAACCAGGTCAGCGCTGAGTGGAGCTCTGTCCACGCGGCTCCCACCCCCTCCTCTGCTCACCAGCCCGTGGCAGGCCTCTGCAGGCCTCCCTGGCACGGCACGGCGCCCCGGGCACAGCGCCCTTACCATGATGTCGGTGTCCTCGGGGCTGTTCCCTGTGGCTGGGCTGGAGCAGTTGCGCAACTTGAAGGCCCAGTACTCCTTGGCAGTGACAAAGAAGTTCCATGGCAGCAGACTGCCGATGCCCAGGCAGAAGAAGATAACGTAGGCGCCGTTAAAGCGGTCCTGGGGCCTCGGCAGCCCGGGGCCTGGGCAGTCCAATCCGGGCAGCGCCTCTGGGTCAGCTCCGAGCGAGCCGCTCACGGGTGTGTAGGTGGAGTTGGAGCTGTGCAACACGGCGTCCTCCGAGCCAAGGGCCACTGTCAGGCAGGGAAAGGCACAGGGTAAGTGAGTGGACGCTGAGGCTGGGCACAGGTGGGCTTGCCTTCCTACAAACCAATTACATCCCCCGCCAGGGCTCTCAGGCCGCCAGAGCTCGGTGGGAGAGCTTCATGTTAAAGGACCAGGAAGAAGAAAGTCAGACTAGGAGGAGGACAGGATGTCAGAACTCTAAATGACCTCACAGGTCACCCTGACCACACAAGAGGATACCGGCAATAGGCAGGGCCAAACACTGTGAGTGGGGCCCGTGACAAGAATGCTGGACAGGCAACCTGGGGTCATGGCAGCATCAAAATAGGAATCGGAATCGGGGCCCTGGATGGACAAAGAATGTTCTCTAAACTCTTCAACTTTATGCCCAAACAGTAAGGAGCAGGAGAGCATGTGGGATATGCTATTTGTGTAGAAAGGTGTGTGTAAAAAAATGCACACCTATGCATTTGTGCATGCGCAGGATGTCGCTGGAAGGACGCCAATGAAATCCCTGACAGTGGCTGTCTCTGAGGGAGACAGACAGGAAGGAGGGCTTCACTGTTAATTTTTTTTGTTTCTTCTGAATTTTAAACTATGTGGCTTCTTTAACTGTTTAAAAATATAGATAAAAATAAAGTCATCTGAGCCAGGTGTGGTGGCTCACGCCTGTAATCCCAGTGGCTCTGGAGGCTGAGGCAGAAGGAACGTGAGTTCAAAGCCAGCCTCGGCAACTTAGTGAGTCCCTAAGCCACTTGGAGGGACCCTGTCTCTAAATAAAATATATAAAAGGGCTGGGGAGGTGGCTCAGTGGTCAGGTGCCCTTGGGTTCAATCCCTGGTACAAAATAAATTAGTTAATAAAGTTATCTGAATTAAATAATATATATATTTTTAAAATCCATGCTGATCCAGAGACTTGTGTAACCCGATAGCCCACTCCTCATTTCATTTGTGGGGACAGAGGCCCAAAGCCCAGGTCACAGACTAGGTAAATGGCTGGGCAGAGGTTTCCAGCTCGTGCCTGGGGTCCCAGCTCTGTCAACATATCCCGCCAGGAGACGGCCACTCCCAAGCTGTGGTAGCACCAAAGGCAATGAAGGTTCTGGGCTGCTGACAACCGCTGCCCGCAAGGCCTTGGGCACGTTGCCAGCCTCTGAGCCTTGACTGCCCCATGTGCAAAGCCAGGGAAGCCTTTTTTACAATGGCCATGAACTTGGACTGGCTGGCAACGGCCGGCGTGGGGAAGCAGCTACTGAACAGACGGCTGATCGTCCCTGGCATCCTGGGCTTGTCACCTGTCTGGCTGGCTGCAAGGTGGCATCCCACTTCCCTGCTCTAGCTGGCACCGAGGATGTGGTAGCAGCTTGAAAAATGGGAAATACATAACGCTGAGAATGGGACACTCAGTCTGGGGTCCCTCCCGCAGTAGCATCCTCTCCACCCTATAAACGAATAAATACATGTGACGCGGCTGGCAGAGGAAGCCGGCCTGACCCGGGAGCATCCACGAAGCGTGGCACCTTGCTGCCCTGGCCGGATGGAAGCACCCCCAACACGGACTGGGAGCCTTGTCTGTATCCTGGGATAACCTCATGGCAGCCTAAGGAATGAGGCAGGGCCGACATTTTTTCTCCTTCTACAGATGGAAAAATGGAAGCCTTGAAGGCTCTTGCTTTTTCCTACTTTCAACAGAAAAAATTCCCAAGAGCTAAAATGAAGTCCTGTAACCACACATGCCAAGGTTCCGCCTAGCACTTGAGCTTGACAATAGCCGGACATGTTAGGTCCTACTCATTTCACAGATGAGGGGTCTGAGGCTCAGAAAGTTTCAGTAACTTGCCCAAGGTCACATAGCTACCAGATGGCAATAGTGAAGTCACATGCCAAACAGCCTGGAGCCCATGCCAGACTCCTGGGCTTCCCTGGGAGGGGATGTGAACCTGTGTCTGCTGGTTCCAAGTCCAAAGCCCCTTCCTGAAGGCCTTGCAGCCATGAAGCTGGGAGCAGAGGCAAAGGGAGTGAACAGCGTGGACACAGCATCAGTATCTGCTGAATGATGGGGCTGGGTGCAACCAGGACAGCGCCCCCTACTGGGCAGAATGTACCTTGGCGCAGGGTCGCTGAAAGCTGCCCAAAGTAGGCCCAGGACATCCAGTCAGCAAGTCTATTTGAATCTCCCTTGGTTGAGCAAGCCCCTCCCAGCCAGGGTGTGCGTGTATGCACACATATGCTCACACTATCACACACTTGAAATTACTGCTAAAGAATGTGCAAAGTGGGCTGGGATGTGATAGAGCACTTGCCTAACATGGGCAAGGCCTGGGGTTCAATCCCCAGCAATGAAAAAAAAAAGTGATTCTAATCCATAGAAGTCAACCAGATATTCTATCCAGAGGGGCAGGAACAGGGCCAAAGGCTAGGTCACTCAGGCCCTTCCCAGCTCATCATCTGTTTGTCCAGGGCCATTCAGCCTTGACAGGGCCTCTGAAGGAGCCAGGAATTTTCCCTAATTTTCCCGGGTCCTGGGCCAGAGCACTGGAGTGCGCAGACTCTTATTACCCTTTGTGAAAGCTAGCGGCTGCCCTCTGAATTTAAAAAGAAAGAAGGCAAAGAAATGACCAAGCTTCCCCGAGTCAGGCACCGGCCCTGCTCCTCCCTGGGAGAGTCTGGGTGAGGGGTAGCCCGGCACCAAGCAGCAGCAACATGGGGGTGTGGGTGTCCTGCAGTATCAGCTAGGTTCCCGCCCTGGCTAAGTCAGTCTTGCCAGCGGGACTCGATTTCCTCGCTGGGGAACAGGTCAGGGGGCTGGGCAGCTAGTTGGGAAGCACAGCCCTGCGGCCCTGGGCACCCAGCCCCAGGCAGGCCCCCAGTTTGGAGCCACAGAGCCAGACACCTCTGGACCCTTGGGGTTGCCTGGCCCACACCCCGGCCCCGCACCCGGGCGGTGAGGCACAGGCACAGGGCGGAGGAGAGCGAGTCTGGGAGCAGAAGGTGGAAAGCCCGAGAGGAGAGCGGGGCGCGGAGCCCGGGAGCGAGGCGGGCGCGGGAGGTGAAGGCGAGAGAGCGCGAGCCCGGGGCGATCGGGGGCCAGAGGGCTCGTCCCAGGCCAGGCCCAGTCGCCGCCCGGCCTCGGCCCGCACTTACTGTCGCCGCCGCCGCCGCCGCCGCCTCCCGGCTGCACGGCCACCGAGACTCGGGCTCCGCGGGCCGCAGGCCGGGCTCCTCCTTCCGCCCCGCCCGCCCGCCGGCGCCGGCGCTTCCCGGTTCGCTGACTCGCTCTTCGGCTTTAGTCCCCTCCCAGCGCTCCGTGCGCACCGCCCTCCTCCCCGGCGCCGGGCGGGGGCCAGCGCGCGCCCATTTCGCAGGTGCAGAAAGTGAGGCGTCCAGAAGCCAAGCACTGGTCACGCCCGCGGAGCCGGCCCACCGTCTCAGCCCTGCGCCTCGAGGACCCGGAAGGGCTCACCTCGCCCCCAGACTCCAGCAAAGAACCCCATCCTTCCCTGATCCCCCCACCTTTGGGCAGGCCCCATCCCCAGGCTGAACTTGGCCTCCCTGGTTTTCAGCAGACCCAGAGCTTGAAGCGCCGCTGGTGGCAGTCAGCAAGTCCCACCCTCACACCCTGACCCCTGCCCACTCCGTGTAATAGGGCGCCAGCGTGTGCGTCCCAAACTTACAGGCTGCACAAGTCAAATTGACCATTTTGAGGTCTTGGGAATTGCAACTCGGGAAACATATTCAGACAGCCCTAGGCGGTGTTCTAAAGAAGGCTGGGTAGGTGGGCGCTATCAAGAGCCACCAAGCCGGGCATGGTGGCTCACGCCTGTGATCCCAGCGGCTCAGGAGGCTGGGACAGGAGGATAGAGAGTTCAAATCAACTTCAGCAAAAAGCAAGGCCTTCAGCAACTCAGCGAGACCCTGTCTCTAAACAAAATAAGGCTGGGGATGTGGCTCAGGGGTCGAGTGCCCCAGAGTCCTATCTCTGGTACCAAAAAAAAAAAAGCCAACAAGATTGGATTTTTAGGGGGGCTGCGCCCCTGGGAATTGAACCCAGGGGTGCTTAACCACTGAGCCACACTCCCAGCCCTCCTGTATTTTTATTTTGAGTCAGGGTCTTGCTGAGTTGCTTAGGGCTCTGCTAAATTACTGAAGCTGACTTTGAACTCAAGATCCTCCTGCCTCAGTCTCGGGGAAGGATTGTTTCTTAAAAAGCAGAAGAAATCCTTTTTGGGGAAACTGTGGTTGGAGTTGACAACACTGGTTGTGTAGGATAGGAGATAAAGAAAAGAAGGTAGAATGTCCACCAAACAAGAGTGGATCGCCTCTTGATGCATCTTGAACGTCTGGGCACAGTGCACTGTGGTGGTTCCAGAGGCCTGCAGTCAGGGTGGAGGTGATCAAAGTTCACCTTGGGGCAGCAGCTGGAATCAAGCCTAAGCCCTGAGTCCTAATGGCCTTGGGACTCCATCTTGAAAGGTTGTTTCAGTATTACATTGAGACAGGACCAGGACAGGGGACAAAATGGCAGTTAAAGTCTGGGGCCTTTATTCATAATCTGCAGCTCAAAGTCTTTCTCCCCTCTTAGGAAGTACAGAATGTGCCTCTTCCTACTTTTTAATGGGTGGGAGCTTGGGGGGGGGGACACTGGATATTGAACCCAGGGGCACTTAACCACTGAGCCACATTCCCAGCCCTTTTTATTTTTTTATTTTGAGACAGAAGCTCGCTAAATTGCTAAGGGTGATCTTGAACTTGTGATCCCTCCTGCCTCGGCGTCTCTGCCTCTCAGCGTCTCGGATTTTAACAGTGGTCCACTTTATACTTTGAATACAGTGCTTGCTGCTCTGCCATTGCGACTTATTTTTTATGTATATTTTTTAGATAGACTTTATTTTATTCATTTATTTATATGAGGTGCTGAGAATCCAACCCAGTGTTCCACTCATGTAAGGCAAGCGCTCTACCCCTGAGCACAATTCCAGCCCACTGTGACTTCTAAAATGGACATGTTTCTTTCTCCTCCACTCTCCCTGCTCCTCCCTAATCTCAGGGGAAACAGGATGACCTTTCTTCCCCATCCTAGGCGGAGTGATCTGTCTTTGACACACACCCACCATAAGACAAGAAGTAAGTCAGACTTAGGGAAGGCACCAGAAGATCTCAGAGATGACTGTCACCCAAATTAACAAGTGAATTATAACTCTGAACGGAGAACACTTGGAATGTGGACTTTGAAACACTTGTAAAGCCCCCGTTCCCCCTGGTAGGCAGAATCCCAGCCTTTGGGACAGGAGCCCCCTGAGCTCCTTTGCTAGCAAAGCAATAAAACTTCTTTTCCCTTTCTTCTCAAAACGGTGTCCTCATTATTGGATTGGCACTGGGGACAAGGTAGCTGATGGACTCCAGGGCAGAGACCAGGGAGGTGGGGACCTGAGGAGGCTGTGCAGGCAGCCCCAGGGCTGACTGGGGACTGGGATTGTCCTGGGTAGGCCACATCGGCCCCTTCTGATAAGTCCTGAGGAGTCCCAAAGAGGAGAGAAAATCATTTTCTCTTTACCCTTCATTGTGTGAGTTGGTGAGGACCCCTGAGACAAAAGACAGAGTGACAAGAGAAAAGCAGACTGAAGTTTATGACAGGTACAGCTCGTGCAGACACAGGAGACACTCAGAGAAACGAATCAGTCTCACAAATATGGCTTTGAGGTCGGCTGAAACCTAACCCTCAACCAGAAGGCGGAGAAGGCCGGGCGTGGCTCAGCGTGGGGCACCTGACTGGCAGGTGCCAGGCCTTTTCCCTCCCCATCAGGGAAAGGAAGAGGGGAGTTGGGGGGAGCCCTTATGAAAGCGGGGGGCGGGGGGAGCCAACAAAAGTTTTGTTGTGCAGATTCCAGGGGCCCTGAGGGTCTGGCACAGATACAGTAGAGCAGAGAGGGAAGGAGATTTCCTTTACAGATGTAAATTTCCCTTGCAAAAAACAGCTCCTTGTTCTCAAGCTTTCCCTGTATCTGTAGTTTCTCCAGATAACCAGCCCATGATGATCCGTGTGCCAAAGGGCACGTTGTGGTCTCCCACAGTCCTAATTTGCAGTAGCTTCTCCTGTTCCCATCAGCACCTGAAATGGAGCGGCCACTCTCTTGTGCTGTGAAGGTCCCCCCTGCCTCGGGGTGGAGCTGGGGAATGTGGGACCGTGCCTCTGGGTAGTGTTGATGACAACCACCCCTTCCGTGCAAGCGTAGTCAGGGTGCCAGGGGAATATTGTAAATGATGGATTGCTGGGCACCCACTAGCTGTCTTTATTGATTTTTTGATTGATTGATTGAGGTACCAGGGATTGAACCCAAGGGTGCTTAACCACTGAGCCACATCCCCAGCCCTTTTTATTTTAAGTCAGGGGTCTCATTAGACCCTCACTAAGTTGCTGATACAGACTTTGAACTTGTGATGATCCTCCTGCCTCAGCCTGCTGGGATTGCCAGTCACCACCCCATGGCATCTTTATTCTGATGCACGTGTAAAGAAGAAAATGGAGGAGGAAGAAGGAGAAGGGGAGAAGTAAGGGGAAAGGAGAGAGGAAATGTCCGCACATCCCAAGCCCTGTTCACTACCCGGGTATTTTATAATTCCCAGCCTTCCATGAGCATCCTGTCTCTCCTTGACTCAGGAATGCCCTGAATGGTTCTGAGTGCTGGGTGGAAGCCGTCTTGCTACTTCAACAGGACCTGCTCCTATCCCCAGGGAGCGGGTGACACCAGGGGCTGGCAGGTGGGGCCCGTAGGGAAGTCCCCGACTTGGGACTTGGTAGACAGAACCAGGCTTTGTAACCAGATGGCCCTGGGCTTGGGTGTCACTTTGGTGTCCCCAGGAAGCCAAGACTCAGTTTCCTGTAAAGGGTGGGATAATGTTGACCTAATAGCCTATGAGGCACACAGCAGGTGCCCAATAAATATCACTGGTTGCCTTCAAGGGAGGCTAGCTTGAGGATGCTGCAGGGGCCATGACGTAACCAGCCAAGTGATGTGACGCCCAGATGGTCACACTGATACCCTGTATCAGAAGACAGATTAACAAGAGGAAAGTGTAGCAGATCTATTTGAATGAAGTTCTGTGGGACCCAGGATCCTTCAGGAAAGAAGACCCAGAGACCAGAGAAAACAGTCTATTGTCAGGCTTAGTTCCACGAAGCGGGGATTGCCGCAGTCTGGCTGGGCACACAATCACGAGCCACCACACAGCTTGTAGATTCAAACAGCAACTCTTTATTCCCAAACTCACACCAGCCATCTACAATCACGTTCTGGGGAAATCCACGTTCTCTGCCCAAATCCATCCCCACTGGGCTTCTGTCTCCCAAAAAATACTGTCTGAATCCCGTGAGAACTCAAGGGGAACTCAGGCAGCAGGATACGCCCTATTCCCAGCAGGAATAACCTTAAACCTGGAACCACCCTAAACCCGGATCCGCCCTGGTCCTTGAGCAAGGTCACCTACATGCAATGTCACTGCAAAATGTCCTATTTCCACGAGTCCTTCCACTAAGCAACATGGGGTACGCTGGCAAGGAAATTGTCATACCTACTTGGCTAATGGCTCCCAGCAGGGGACACTGTGTAGAAATACCTAAAGGGCAAGCCAGCCCTGTCCACAAGAGGCCCCTTGGCCTCTGATCCACCTTCCTTCGTCTGAGATGAGGGCCTTCAAGAGAGAAGGCGAGAGTGCGGTATCCAGGTTTTCGGGCTGGCTTTGGGGAGAGGGCTCTCGTTCTGTGACCCAGGGCCAGTGGGAAAGAGGAGGACAGAAGGTTCAGAGGGTCCTTGCTTTTGAACTGCTCCTTAGGCCTTCCAAAAAAAACCCTTTATTTTTAAATTTTTGATACCAGGGATTAAACCCAGGGGCACTTAACCACTGAGTCACATCCCCAGCCCTTTTTTATATTTTATTTAGAGACAGGGTCTCTCTGCTTAGGCCTTCAATAAGTTGCTGAGGCTGGCTTTGAACTTGCGATCCTCCTGCCTCAGCCTCCTGAGCTGCTGATACCAACATCCTTTAGTTCAAAGTACTTAGCATGCCAACTACTCTACTACTATACTTGGGGCACAGCTTTGCCCCCCAAGGAGCTATGTCACTGAATCTCAGGACCCCATGAGTTGGGCACTATTGACTATCCCCTATTCCTTATGAGAACACTGGGGTACAGAGAAGTTAGTGGCGTGCTCAGAGCCACACAGCTGGTAAGTAGCACAACCAAGATTCAAATTGATGCATTTCTGCCTCCAGAGCCCAGCAGGGGCTCCTGGAAGTGTTTTGGTCCCCTTCTTCCAAGCCCAGAGCCCTGCAAGCTCCCCTCTTCCCTACCTGGAGTCTGCTCTCCTGCAGGTGGTTTTACTTGGCTCCATGGTGCAGGTGGTTCGAATCCCCTGAGCCTTAAGCCTCCCCCCCACCCCCCAGTCAGTTTAGGCAGCCATCATCCGGGAATCGGGTTTTGCAGGCTGATGCTGCCATCTTGTGGTGATGTCCTGTCACTGCAACAACCAGGCAGCGCTGATTCACCTGGGTCTCTTTCCAGGGTTCCTGGGGGTCCCCACGCAGGACCCAGGTCCTGGGAAGTAACATATCACCCATAACTGCTCACTCATAATTCCCCCATCACCGATTCTAAGTCAACCCCACGCTGACTCTAATCACCTCCCTTTGCCACTTGCTGGTTCAGCAGCTCCTTTGGAAAGTTCTAGACTCCTGCGAACTCCAGCCCTTGGCCCTTCTGCTCCTCCATCCTCCAGGTGTCTCTTGCCTTCCGTCCCGAGCCAGCTCCGAGCCCCCAGTCGATCTCGGCAGTGAAGTCCTAGCAGTGCCTAAACTCCACCACCATGGCCTCCTGCTGGTTCTGTGGGCCGCTGTTACCCGGTGAGGAGTCCTTGCTTCCCCAATGTTGAAGAATAACACCAGAGAAGCACGCCGAGGCAAGGTCAGAGTGGAAAGTAGAAGTTTATTAAAGGACAGCAGAAAAGACTTCTCCCGGAGGAAGAAGGGGACCCAAGAGGTGGAATCCGTAGAAGTGCGGTTGTCTCCCCTTTTTATAGTTTTTGGTGATGGAATGTAGGTGGGAAGGCCCGAGGGGTGGGACACAGGTGGGCCAGAGGAGTAATCTGGGCAGGAGGGACTTCATTAACACTTCTTTGGGATGGGCTTTGGGCCTAGGGCTTTTCTGGGACTTCATTAACATTCCATGAGTTGTCCTGTGTTTCCCGGAATTCATTCTCAGCATGGCCTCCATTTAGATCTCACTCGATATTAGACCCGGTTTACCTAACTACACTGACTGCCTAACTTTAAATCTGGCTTCATTGCCACGCCCCGATGGACACGCCCTGGGTGGACACGCCCTGGATGGACATGCCCCAGATGGACACACCCTGGGTGGACACGCCCTGGCCTCCCTGGAGTCACCAGCAGCCAGTGGGTCTGCTGGAATTCGCAGTTGCCAGGCAGAGACAGGCAGTCCCCAGCCCTCGTCCTGGCCCCTGCTCTCCAGGAGAACTGGACACACCTTCGTCCTCTACTTGCTGACCCAGATGCTCTGGCTCCTGCGTCCTGCCTTACAGAGGAGACAGACGCCCCCAGTTTGCCATGTTCCTACTCCTCAGCCCCAGCTCTGCTCCACCCGCCCAGTCTCTCTCCTAAATTACAGCGGGCAGTCGTGGGCTCCTGCTAAGGCTGGCCCCTCCCGGGCTCCAGGTGCCTCCGCCTGCCCAGGCGCCTCCCAGCCCTCTGCCTTCTCAAGGCCGCACTCTACTGAATGCGGTCCACTGTCTTTTGTTTTCTTGGGTTGTGGTTGGGTTGTGGCTTTTTGTGGACATGTAACCTGTACGTAGACCAGTGGGCAAATCCTCGGTGCGGAGTTTATGAATGACCACAAAGTGGAGCACCCACACACCAGCACCCAGACCAAGGCACCAAGTGCTCTGGGGCCCCAGCAGCTCCTCGATTCTGGTCTCTGGCTCAAACCCAGGAGCCCTGCAGGCAGTGGTTGGTGTCCACCATTTATGATGTTGCAGCTGCTGTGGCCAGGGACGAGGTCTCGTCTCTTCCTTGGTGTCCGAGGCCTCACTCAGGAGACTCAAAGACTCAAAGACTAGGGTCACCTGAGCATCCTCACTTACATGTGTCTGGGTGACGCTGGCTGTTGGCAGGAACCTCAACTGGGATTATTGGCCACAACATGCAGCTTCTTTATTTGATTGCTCAAGCCTCCTCCTATCATGAGTGTGTCACAAGAGAGCGAGGAGGACATCTGGGTGCCCCCACCCACCACAGTACTGGGGGTTGAACCCAGGGGCACTTTCCCACTGAGCCACACTCCCAGCCTTTTTTATGTATGTGTGTATGTATGTATGTATTTTGAGACAGGCCCTTGCTGAGTTGCTGAGGCTGGCCTCAGCCTCCTGAGGCACTGGGATCACAGGTGTGCACCACGGCACATGGCAGAGATTCATACAGTGTTATGACCTGATCTTAGAAGTCACACAAGGTCTCTTCTGCTGTACCCTGTGGGTCAAGGAGTCACAAAGGTCCTCCTGAGTTCCAAGGAGAGGAACAGACTTCCCCTCTTGATAAAAAAGTGTCAAGATCAGTGGGAAGAAGAGCATATCAGATGGGTGATATTGTTGCAATTGTATTGGAAAATGTAACCTGCCCTGATGGTCACATGACCTATTATTCCTTATTCTGCTGATGTCATATATTTATACATTTCCCCCCTAGTTTTTATTTTTCTAATTGTAGTTTAGTTACACTAGCATTACTTTGGATAGTGTTACCTTGATGTTGAAAGGTTAATAAAATAGGTACTTGTCACTCCGTTTTTCTATATGCTTAACAAAACACTGTTGAAATCCTGAGAACTGTTTGCTAATCTTGTTCCCAGAATGTGCTGTCCCCAACTGACAAACTGCAGAATGCACTCCCTCACTCGGTTGCAGGCAAACTGCCCACTCGCCCTGACCCGTCAATGAACTTCCCTCCCTGCCGTCTCCAAGAAAAGTATATAAGCTCTGCTTAAACTGTTCCCAGTGCTCTATCTCTCTTTGCTCTAGTGAGCTCTGAGCCCCAGCATGCTGGTCCCCAAATAAACCCTTTTGCTGTTGCATGAGACAGTCTCTTGGTGGTCTCTTCCTCCGATGTTTTGCCGGTCCCTTACAATGTATCTTTTTTAGACCCTTTTAATTTTATCAGATGTCCTTGTATGTGTGATAGAAGGAGCAAATGTGACTCCATTTTGTTTTATGACTTCATCCTGTAAAACAACCATGCCAAGTAGAAGAGTCACGACTGGAGCAAGATGTTCTTTTCCTTTTTCTATAGAAACCTTTAAGAACACGGAACTACCTAATGGGGCATTGTTTCTGTAACTAGGGTAACGGGGCTCTGTTTCTGTAACTGGGGTGACTGGGCTAACTGTGATTTGTTAGGCTTCCCTCCGCTTGACTGCACTGTCCCGCTTCTGTAACCTGGTTTGCTTGCATTGGCTAGACCCCCTGAACATCCCTTTTGTGGTTTTCAGGCTTTATAAGGAGTGCCCTTGCAATTGTTCGGGGCTGATCAGGGGAACAGCTTTATGTTCTGGTCAGCCGCCACCGGTGTGCTTCAATAAAGGCTTGATTCGATTATACGTGAGTGGTCTGGAAGTCAGTTCATGAAACCCTGGGACAAAGCTTTAACTATAACATATGTAAGCTGTGTTTCTTATAAGTGGCACTTTTTTTTAAAGTCCATTCTGACTTCTTTACGTTGTACTTGGAGTCTTTTGTCCATTTACATTTAATATGATTATTGGTAGACAGATAAACATTGGAGTTTAACTCCAGTTTTTTTTTTTTTTTATTATTATTAGCACAAATGGTCTAGGATCCTTTTTCTCCTCTTCCTCCTCCTCCTCCTCCTCCTCCTCCTTCTTCCATTGGGGCTTGAGTAATTGAAAAAATTATTCATTTTTCACATTTTTGTGTTTAATATTCAGTGGAGATTATGTTTACCCATACATGATATCTACTCGAGTTCAATATCAATGAGCAAGTTTCCCACTTTCCCAGGTAATGGGGGTGCCTTCGAATACTTTAATTCCACTTACTGCACCCCAACTTTTGTGTTGCTATCTCAAATAATTATTCGGCATTATTTAATACTCACGAGGCACTGCATTTTCCCTTTCCACAGTCCCCGTTAATTTCTGTGTACTTGAAGGCGCCTTCCTTCGAGTATTCCTAGCACAGCATGGAATGTGATCTGGCCTGGGCCTAAGGGACAAGAGTGTGTTCCAGGAGGCTGGTGGCCGCCTCTCTTTCACCTAGAAGTTGACCATTTGTCTGGACCCTGGACTCCCTTTCTTAGCTCTTGTGTGGGCTCTGGGCGCCATGTGTCCCCTGTGGGAGGATTTGTGTCCTCGTGAGTGTCAGGGAGCTAGTGAGTCCTGAATGAGCACAGGGAGAGGACGGGTGATGGACAACCACAGGAGGCTTAACTGACAGGCAGGCCTCTGGGGTGGGGCCTGGCATGTCACCACCTCCCCCAACCTTAACTAATCACCCCCCCCTTAAGAGAAACTATTAAGATCATGTCCCCCCTACAGGTGGCCTGACCCTTCATTGTCACTGAAACAATGTGGCAACCTCCAATTTCCCTGGCCACCAAACATGCAGACCCTCAGGAAGAAAGCTTGCGAGGGCTATTCAAAGGGTAGTTAGGGGTCAGGAAATTGAGACAAAAACAGGGGGACTCAGTTTTCCTCAAAACTCCAACTCCAACACCCCACCTTCTCCCTGCGGGTCCCCGAAGGTCCTAGGCTGCGAGTGGCCCTCCTTCTCGCTCTCTTCCTGCCCACAGCGCTGACCCCCACAAGCAGTCTTCCCAAAACAACCGACCGGAAGCCCTGCCTGGCTCAAGTCCACAGGATAGGTCACATTCCTCACAAACCACTGACCCTTTACCTGCCGGGGGAAAAACATGAGTTGTCCCAAAGAGAGGGGACTTCTGTGACCCTTCCACAGAGCAGGTCCCAGAACTCAGGGGAATTAGGAGAATTCTCCCTCACCGGGAAACCTGGAAGAACTGGTTCTGATTAGAACTAGTCAGCATGGATCAAAGTGACCTACAGTTGTCATGGCAGTGGGGACTTGAAAGTCCAATGTCATCTTGCTGTCAGTTGTCAAAAGTCGAGAAGTGGGCGCTGGGGATGTGGCTCAAGTGGCAGTGCGCTCACCTGGCATGTGCAGGGCGCTGGGTTCGATCCTCAGCACCACAAACAAATAAAATAAAGATGTTGTGTCTGTCGAAAACTAAAAAAAAAAAAAAGTTGAGAAGGGGACCTGGGTGGGACTCTCTGGAAACCTCCTTAGGACCCCAAAATAAATCTGCAAGGTCGGAAGGACATGCTATCCTTCTGTCTACGGGGACCGCCTGTCACCCTTGGGAGTGTCACCCTTTGTCTTTTTCTACCCTTCAATAAGCTCCTGCCTTCTACTCTGAGTGACATGTCTGAAATCTTTCTGTCACCACTGCAGGAACCGGCAAAGGAAGGGCCCCCGACTGCCCGAGCCTGGCAGCAGGCCCTGCCCCACAGCATGAAGTGGCAGGAGG
Organism: Marmota marmota marmota; assembly: GCF_001458135.2. Taxonomy (NCBI): domain Eukaryota; kingdom Metazoa; phylum Chordata; class Mammalia; order Rodentia; family Sciuridae; genus Marmota; species Marmota marmota. The sequence goes on from NW_025999862.1 coordinate 2,036,836, forward strand.
ACCCACTCTTGTCCTCCGGGGCTCTGTGTCTGCCCGTTCCCTCACCCCCAGGCCCAACCAGTGGTCTGACTCTCAGAGGAAATCAGATGTCGGGTGGGACGAGGTCAGGTCTGTGCCTCTGGTCTCTGTGTTGGGATCTACCTTGGTGTGAAAGGGGACTCATGTCTGGGAGAACAAGGGACCTCTGTCTAGCGTGAGGTTTGACATGTCACCCCTAGTGTCAAAGACCCAGAATCAGCCTGTCCTTGGTGAGTGGGGAAAATGGGGTTCTGTGTCCACCAGATGCCTGGTCTCAAGGGTCAACGGAAGCAGGGTTCCTGCAGACGCCTGCAGTTCCTGTCTTGGTCCTGTCTGTGGCAGGTCCAGAGACATTTGACCGAGGGCCAGACCTCATAAATGATGGCGTGCAGAGGTGCCGATCTTCCTGCAGAGAGTTGGCTTTAGCTTCCGGCAGGAGGTGGGAGAGGGGTGAGGACGCTGGGTTCGGTCTTGCTGGCCCGAAGTGCCCCCTGTTGGCTTGCTCCTGGGCTGCGGGTTTGGAGACCTCGGGTGGGGCCTGGGCTCTTTACCAGGCTCCTGGCCCTGGGTGGGTCTGTCCAGGACTTTGCTGAGAGTCTCAGCGTCCTTCTGTTGACACTGAGTGATGAGCAACCAGCCCATCGTAGGGCAGGAGAGAGATCATGGAAACCTCTCTGAGCTCCTCTCTGGGGGCGGGTTCCTCCCACCCCTTCCTGGTGGTCTTCCCAGACTTCCCTTACCCTAACCTCACAACTCGGCTGGATTAGAATTATTTTTGTGGTACTGAGAATTGAACCCAGGGGTGCTCGACCACTGACCACACCCCAGCCCTTTTTATGTTTTATTTGGAGACAGGGTCTCACTGAGTCGCTGAGGGACTCACTAAATTGCTGAGGCTGACTTTGAACTCGTGATCCTCCTGCCTCAGCCTCCTGAGCTGCTGGGATGACAGGCATGCGCCACCGGGCCTGTCCCTTCTTAATTTTTTTTTTTTTTTTTTGAGACAGGATTTGTCCAGGAACTTGCAAACTTACAAACTTGCAGTCCTCCTGCCTCAGCCTCCTGAGTAGGTAGGATTTTACAGGCAGGCACCACTGAGTGGCCCTGGCATAATGTGGTGTATTTGTAAGTTGACTCTTTTCCTTCACCAGCCTCAGCGCAAAGCCCTGGTCCATGCGGCGGGGTCGTGGGGAGCTGGACTGACAGCAGAGCCCCGTCCTTCCCTTCTCCCGCAGTGGGGGCAGTGGACTCTAGAGATGGAGGCGGTTTGATGGTATCTGGAGGAGGCCAGCAAGGCTGTCCGTATGGGGGTCATGCAGTATGGGGAGGCAGGGCTGCACTGGGCGATGCTCTCCTCCATGTGGGGCCCTTGAGGTAGCAGAGGAGGTGAGGGCCAACAGCTCAGGACTGTGTCCTCCCAGCAGACAAACTCCAGAATCAGAGCAGCTCCAGGCCGGACAATCCCCTGCCTCAGAACCTTCTCATCACTTCCCCCCAGATCACAAACCAGGCAGGTCTGGTTTGACCTGTGCAGCGTTTAAAAGCCATTTGTGCCAACGACAACATGTAGAACGGGTTCACATCCAAACCCTGACTTCTCAAGGCAGGAGAATGGGGCAGCCCTGGACACGGGCCCTTCCTGGCAGCCTCGGGTTACTGAGCCTGGCTGAGGCTGTCCTGTCCCAGAGCGCTGCCAGGCGGTCTCCAGTTAGCCACACTCCCCACCGCTCCCTATCGCATCTAGCTGCACTGCAGCCAACTGTGACGGGCCAGCGGACAGAAGGCCTGTCCCCCGGCTTCACTCCGGCAGAGCCCCATGCTGCCAAGAACAGGGGGAACAAGTGACCCGCGGAGACAGGCTGCGTCTCAAGAAACAACTGAGTGGGCGCATTTCTTCTAGTGTTGCTGCGGCCACTTCCCTCAGTCAAGGCACCAGCCACTGGACCCAGGAGACACTGGGTTTGATCCTTGCTCGATGGACAAAGTTCTGAGGCCTGGTTTCTGTGGCCCACCCCAATGTCAGGGAGCACATCTAGGTGGCCCCAGTTGGTGGCACATGCCCCTGGCTGACTCTGCACTATCTAACAGTACTGGCCCTGTCCCTGTGCGGGGCTCTGCTCTCTGTACCTGTGACCACACTGTTCCCTCCGCCCCAACCTGCCCACCCTCACCTGCACAGGCACCTGTCTGTCAAGGCCACGCGGCTGGAAGGCCTCTCCATTCTTCGAGTCCTGTGGGATGTGCTGCTCAGGGCGAGTCCAGCCTGGCTCATCCCCGTTACCCTCAGGGTGTCCAGTGGGATCCAGGTCTTTGGTGTCCCAAACAAAGAATTAAGCAAGACACACACAAATAACAGGCAGAGGACAGGTTGACTGAAGGTGCAGGTGGAGGTGGAGGTGGAGGTGAAGGCAGTGCTCTGTGAGGCAGAGTGGACAGGGCTGAGCAAGAGAGAGGCTCAGGGCCCCGCGTCTGGAAACCAGTGTCTCCCCACGTGGACCTGATGGAAGTCCTTGCCATTGTGCCCACTGGTTACATCTGGTGAGAATTTTGAATACCGCCCACTTTACCCCATGGGTCAGTTTTAAATGCTGAACCCGTGGCGGAGTCATCATGGTGGTAATCCTCAGTGGTGGGAACTGTCATGGTAATGGGACATCATAATCAGGGACGTGACCAGTATCTTCTCTTGTCCTCCAACAGCGACCTTCTTATACTCTGCCACCACCGTCTTGGTGACCTGAAGTCCTATGGAACACCCACACGCCCCAAGTGCTGTGCCCGCCTGTGTCGGAGTCTCCAGGAATCACCGACCTTGCCTTGGGGAGGCCTCTTAAGTTAAGGAACCAGGTGGAGCATGTTCCGTCCCCAGCGACTGGGCTGGGCCACTCCATAGGGCTGCAGAGATGGCACCGACTCCTGGTGCACCTGCTGACACCGTCCCCAATTCCTGGGTAACTAGTGTTGCCAAGTTCTCTCTCCCTCTCTCTCTCTCTCTCTCTCTCTCTCTCATACACAGACACACACAGTCTCAGCACCCTGGCAGACAGCAGCCTTCACGTCTAGTCTGTCACTTACAAAAGGACATCAGCATCTTCTCTTAGTAAGAAATTTCATAAAAGCAAGTGGCTGAGTCTCACGGGATGGCCCACACCACCTTGACATTGGGGTCGGCCACAGAAACCAGGCCTCAGAACTTTGTCCATAGACCCAGGATCAATCACAGTGAGTCAGGAGGCTGAGGCAGGAGACCAGCCTCAGCAACTTAGCGAGATCCTCTCTCAAAATAAAAAGTCCTGGGATGCAGCTTGGTGGTAAGGCACCCTGGGATCAGTGCCTAGTACCAGGCGGGGGACAGGTGGCTGTGACCTTTGCCTCTGTGTCTCCACACATTGGCTAACTGAGAATCCACGTCTCAGAGAAGCCATCCAATGTGTAAGACATCGAACCTTCCAGAAAGCCTCTCTGATGCCGGGCCCAGTCGGGGCCGCGCTGAGCCTCCACAGCCCCTTGCCCACCTGCCTGCCCACCTCCAGGCTGTGGCTGTGGAGTCCTGGGACCTAGGAGGGGCTGATGGATTTCGGAACGACTCCTTGACAAGGAAGCCTGGGGTCCCTCTTCTCCAGCTCCTCCGTCCATGCAGGGCAGGGGTATGGGAGACGCAGCGTCCTGCCAGGAATGGGGACTCCTGGGCCAGTTCTAGGAAGGCTGGGCTTTCCCCATGCAGGGACTGGACAGGCGCTTCCCACCACAGCGGGAGGGGGTTCGGGTTGCTGTTGGGTGGGGGGCAGCAGGAGGCTGGGCACGGACAGCCCTGGGCCCGGGGCCTGCCTGACAGGGGTCTCAGAGTGGGGGAGTTCCAAGATGGACGGTGGACTCTCAGCAACCACAATGAGACCGACCTTCCTTCCTCTCTCTCTCTCTCTCTCTCTCTCTCTCTCTCTCCTTCTCCTTCTTTTTTAATGGAACACAGGGACGCTATATGACTGAACTATGTCCCCAACTCTTTCTACTTTTTACTCTGAACAGGGTCTCACTAAGTTGCTCAGCTGGCCTTGAATTTGCCATCCTCCTGCCTCAGCCTCCTGAGTTACTGGGATTACAGGTGTGTGTCACTGTGCCCAGCTGGTACAGTGTCTGAGCCCCCCTGGGCGGGGTGTGTCCCCTCCTCCTTCTCCCTTGTGCGTGTTCTCTCTCTCTCCCTCTCTCTCTCTCTCTCTCTCACACACACACACACACACACACACACACCGTCCAGGGCTTTGCCTCCCTACAAGGCCATTTGCTCCCTCAGACAGCAGGTCCGCCTGTCCTGGTAATGTCCCGTCTGAGACCCGCCCACAGCACATGCTCCCCACACAGAGGGATGGCTGGGACAGGCTCCAGGAGGTCAGGGCTGGCAGGGACCGTGGGCACCATGCACTTCAGGGCCTGAGCAGGTTGAGTTCCATGGCCAAATACACCATTGACACGGGTGGTCACAGGAGAGCAGCTTCTTCACGGGACTTTGGCCCTCCACCTGCTGATGGGCTTTGGGACTCTCCATGAAGGGGCCAGAGGGGCACTCACCCCAGACTTTAGGAGACCACAGGCTCTCCTCAGAGACACAGTGCATGCTGGGAAACGTGGGTCCAGCTCCAACTCACACAAGGAAACCTGAGGACCATGTCGCAGAGGGGACCAGATTAAATGGCCTGTCACCAATAATACGGCATCTTTGTAAAAAATAGAAAAGGGGACTCCCCCATCCCCAGTTACCTCCGCCTCGGGAAACTTGACAGCACTGTATTGATTTTATTAGAACAAGACTCTGCTGCCGTCTGCTGGAAACAGTAAGTGCACAGCTCTCTGCTGCCTGTGGGTGGTGCCTCGCCCACTCCGTGGGCTGCTGTTGTCCAGTGCGTAACCAGCCCAACCATGCATGGCAGCCCGGGGACCAAAGTCACAGGAGCCGTCTGCCCTTCAGCCCTGTCTCCCTGCATACTCTTCTCCTGGCCCAGGTGAGGGCTCTGAACTGACCCCTCTGCCTCAGCCCCCGGAGGTCTCTTCTGCACCCAGAGACGGGAGGCAGGGATGCTGGGGCCTCTCTCAACCCATGACCCAGCCCCTGGCAGACTCAAATGAGCCTTGAACAGTTCCATGATCCTGCATGCGGGCAGCACGACAGCACAGGGCCCAGGTGCAGAGCCACGGGACTCACTGTGGGGTCGTAGGGAAGTCCTTTTCCCTCTCTGTGTCAGTTTTCTGTTCTGCACAATGGGTGTGATCATGTGCAGGGCTCAGAGCTGAAGACCCACAGTGCCACCCTTCCCGATTGCTGATGACAGATGTCAAGAAGACAGCACACGACTTGGACTTTTTTGTTAGACTAGGAAATATAATTTATTTCATAAAAATTAATTTCGTTACAATAGGAATGCTAAACGTTATGTACAGGTTGGAGTTTACAGAATAAACACAGGGGGGATTGGGGGCCATCCCTGGGTCCTGTGCCCCTCTGGACATAGAACGGTGCCCATGGCCCAGGCAGGGGTCCAGCCCTTTGTCCCAAGGACAGCGGCCCCCTTCCCAGGCTCCCGGTCACCTGTCCTCAGAGGCCTGCTAAGGGACCCGGCTCAGTTGCCTGGGAGCTAGGGAAGGGGACTGGGGGGCCTGGCTGGTCCAGGAGATGAGGCGGCCCCTGGCCCGGGTGCCAAAGCCCGGGGCAGGGAAGGCAGAGGCACGTAGGAGATGCACTGACACCCTGTGGACTTGGGGGGACAGAGAAGGGTCCCCACCTCCAGGTGTGCAAACCTGGGGCGGAGAGGAGGCCACGCCCCCCACGCAGGTGGGGACAGGCGCAGCTTCCCAGAGGGGCATCCTCTGTGCCCAGGGAGAAACGCATGCGCACACACACCGAAGGGACGAGAGACGGGACACCCCTGTGCGGCCCTGACAGGCCCCTGCGGCACCCACGCTGCTGACGGGGACAGCACCCAGGCTGCTCCTCAGGAAGGAGTCAGAGCCGCCTCCGACCCCACCCCAAGGTGGCAGTGTGGGGACGACTGCTGGAAGGGCCCAGCCGGTTGGTTCTGAGCTCCAGGCTCTGGTCCATAATTTCTGGAAGTCAGACTGGAACTGGCTGGCTGCCCCCACCACCACCAAGAGCCCCTGTCCTGGGAGGCGGAGGGGACATAGCAGGCAGATTGTGGTCAACTTTACCCATGAGGGGTCCCTTCCAAAACCCAGAGAATGGTGTGGGCCTCAGACAGCTGCAGGGTCTTCTAGGCATAAAAAGGATATTAGGCCCAGAGAAGGCAGTGATGTACCTAAGGTCACACAGCAGTTTCACCGCAGAGATGGAACTTAATTCCTGCTCTTGAGCTGCAGGTGGGTGTTTTAGAGCCTGTGAGGGGGCAGCACCAGCAGAGCCCACCATGGACTGTGATCTCCAGACAGAAAGAGGCCCTCACCTGTGCTGGTAAACCGTGGCGTGGGGCGGGGGCAACCCACAGGAGCCGGCGCTCTTGGTACAACAGGCTCACTGCAGCCCTAAGGCAGCGCCACAGAACCACCTGGGCCAGAGCCCAGAACCCGGCCGACCCCAGCACAGGCCCAGGGAAGGAATCCCCTCTACAGCCTCCAGCAGGCCTCCCCTGCCTGTGGCCAACCCCGCTCCAGTGGTGGGGGGAAGAAGCCCCAGGAGCCCCCAGGTCCACTGCAGGGAGGCCAGGCTGGGGACATGCTGGGACCGCAGCCCTAACACCTGCTCCCCTCTCAGGAGACCAAAGTGGCAAAGGCCAAGGTGCCAAGACTGACCCCTGCCTTGCCTCGGGGACCCAGGGGGAGGAGCCTTGGATGAACCCCCTGTCCACCGTGAGGTCCTGGTCTCTGCCCTGTGGTCAGGCCAAAAGGGGCCGGGAACTTGTTTCTCCTTAGAGGCCCTTGGAACATTCCAGAACAGGCTGGGGGGGCAGCTCCTCCATCCTGGGAGCCCCACCCACTTCCACACAGCAGTGATGGGGGGTTGAAGGAGGCGCCTGCTGGGATCAGAGGTGGGGCTTGGACTCCCCCCCACACTCCTGGGGGACATGCGGTCTCCCCACCCAGGCTGATAGCAACACCTGCCCCAACGCCACCCCAGAGCCATGTGGGGTGACAGGCCTCTGACAGCCCCTTCCGTTGCACGGGAGCAGAGGCTGGGCAAGGGCAGACCGTGGGTCCTGGGTGTCAGGAGTCCCCTGGTCTGAGACTGCTGGCTGCGGTGGGGCTGCAGTGACCCAGGCCCCTCCCCAGGAAGGAGGGGTCCTGGAGCGTGTGTCCTCGGCTCAGCTCCGGGGGCCACTCCAGGCCACACGCCTCCCAGGAGCCACCAGACCAGGAAGAGAGAAGGGCCTTCGCCCGGCCACAGCTGCCTGGGCCCCGACCTGCTCCTCCTGGGGTCTGCGGGCTGTGGGAGCGCCCTGTCCCTGTCCCTGGGGGCAACTCAGGGCCAAGAGCCTGCCTGACCGGCTCCCTTCACCGCTGGGGAACTGAGGCCTCGTCAGCCTTTAGTCCAAAGAGGTCCCTCAGCAGCAGAGACCTTCAGTCTCAGAATCCGCTCAGTCTCTCCCTGACACCACACGCACACACACACTCGGACAGAACACACCCACTCTCACCTGTACTGGGGGGAAAAAGTTTTCCATTTTTTTTTTTTTGTTGTTCATTTTCTTTCTTTCTTTTTTTTTTCTTAAAAAGGACCTATCCAAATATCTGGATAAAAATGGTTTGCGTTTCCTAAGAAACTGGGCTTTCCCTTCCCTGGGGGGGCGTTTCTCTTCCTGGCCCTGCTGGCCCGAGGCGCCTGCTTGCCTTCCTTCACTTCTTGCCTGTGGATGGGGAGCGATGGCCTGGACTGTGGGGTCCGGGGGGAGAGGGAGAGGGAGTGTGAGAACGGAACCGACCCCAGGGACGCAGGAGGTGGGTGGAGGAAGGGCCACCTCCTGGCCCCGAGAAGTGCCCAGGGCCTGCCCCAGCTCCCACGGGGAGTGAGGCCAGGGGAGGCAGCAGGCTAGGAGCACCGGCCCTTTGGGCAGCGCAGGGCGTGGCTTTTCTAAGGCTGGTTGTGGTCGGACGGGGGAGGAGCGGGGGCAACTCCACTGTCCGCCTCCATGAGGAGGCTGCCCCGGCCTCCATGCACGGCCTCTGCCTGTCCCTGATGGCCCGTGGTTCTGGGCACTCAGCAGTCCCCGTCAGTGGCCATGGCCACCAGCATCTCGCTCTTGCCCATCTCCTCCAAGGCACTCGCCAGGCTGTTGAGGTCCCCGTCGTCCTGCTGCAGAGCTTCCCAGAGGTCCAGGATCACGCCCGTGGGACTCGCTTTGGTGGCAAAGTAATTCAGGTACCTGGAGTGGGAAGGAGAGGGGCATGTGGCACCGGGAGCGCTCAGTGCCTCCCAGGAGCCTGGGGTGGAGGAAGCACAGGAGGTGGGAAACTGTGGGCTCCAGCGTCCCGTAGTCCTGGGTCTGAATCCCAGCGGACGGATTGGCCCCGGCAAGTCAGTGGCCCTCTCGGAGCCTCAGTCTCATCTCTTAAATGGGAACCTGTCAGTCGCTCCTGGCATGGCAGACAGGATCCACGCTCACACAAAGCAAGGGTCTAGGCTTCTCTGGTCCTGTCCACGGGCACGGCGGGCTGGGGACGGGGCGACATGGCCAGTCTCTCTTCTGCCTTTGCCCGGTTCTCTTTTGGTACCAGATATTAAACCCAGGGGCTCCTTACCACAGAGCCACATCCCCAGCCATTTTTATTTTGGGACAGGGTCTCACTAAGCTGCTGGGGTTGGCTTTGAACTTGCGATCCTCCTGCCTCTGCCTCCCAAGCTGCTGGGGTGACAGGCCTGCGCCACCCACGGGGCTTCCTCCCCCTTTATTCCCTGCCTGGTCTTGCCCCGTGGACTTCCGAGAGCAGGAACAGGGCCTGCGCCGTCTGAGAGTCCGCACTCGTCATTTCTGTAAGACATCTTGTCTACGGCACCTGCTTGGGGCAGGGTGGACATTTTTCAATGAGTCACTTTTGTCATCATAGGCCTCTGGCATTGGAAGTTCTCACAAAGAGGTTTTTTATTTTTTTGAATTAAAAATATTTGTTTTTAGTTGCAGGGGGATTATCCTTATCTATTCATTTATTTTTACGTGGTGCTGAGGACCGAACCCAGGGCCTCCCACGTGTGGGGTAAGCACTCTACTACTGAGTCCCAGCCCCAGCCTCACAATGAGTTTGACACCGAGGTGTGTTCTGTCACTGGGCAAGTGTTTTGGGGGCATCTGCTCTGTCCCTGGCACTGAGGTGCTGGTGGTGACCCCATCTAGCTGGTGCCTGGGCTTGGTCTGATTCTCAGGTCGTCCCACAGATGGGCAGGTGGGGCATTTTGCAGACCACGGTGGGAAGGCACAGCCTGGAGAGTGAGGTGGTCCGCAGCCTGCCTGGCTCGGAGGCTGGCGCTCGGAGCTCGACCCTCCACCCCGAAGCAGCATCCCCAGACTTAGCGCATCCAAACCGAGCTCCTGACCTGCCACCAATGGTGGAGACTGATGCCACCCCTGCCTACCAGACCGAGGACGAGGCCACCTGGGCTCTGGTCCCGGACACTCACCGGTCCATGGAGAGCTTCTGCGCCAGCAGCCGCCAGTCACTGCCCCTCGAGCTGGGGGCATCGAGGCTGTGGCATATCTTTTGGCGGATGGACAGCGGGATCTTGAAGGCATAGGGTCCCAGCTGGGTGGTGACGGCGCTGCCGGGCGCAGAGCAGAGGGCATCCAAGGAGCCAGCAGGAGTCTGGAGGGTGAGGAAAGAGGGCCACGGTGCTGGGCATCTGCTGCTCTGGGCTCCCTGCCCTGGACAGCAGCTCAGAGGCTGGGCCTCGCCCCTCCCTGGGGCAGCCGGCAGCTGCACAGGCCAGGGCCTCTTCCCCCAGGAGCAGACTCCTTCCCAAGCCCAAGGACGTGTGGCTGCTCCTCAGCCAGCAGGGGTGTGTCACCATAGGCTTCTATTGTCATCGTAGGTGCCTGCTCCTGGCTAAGGCTGACGGGTGGTCAGGAACCCGAGGAGCCCCACCACAGTGCAGCCCACGCAGACCAGTTTCTATAATGAGGAAAATACAGTCCAGAGGGGGCAGAGCCAGGTGCCCAGGGTACCATGCTAGTGGGAGGCAGAGCTGGTGCAGGGCTCTTTCTACTGCACTGAGGAGGAGGAGCAGCATCGTCACCCTGGGTGGCTTGGGATTTTAACCTCAGTCTGGATTTACAGTGGCTGAGCATGGTGGCTCTGTCCTTGTGCTGACCTGGGTGCAAACCCAGTCCCATTGCTGTTGTGACTGTGGGATACCTGCCCTCCCCAAAACCTGCTTCCTCATCTTCCAGACGTGGACCATCAACTGTCTCCCTGGGGTTGTGCCGATTTAGTGAGGTGACGTGTGTCACCTGGTCACATGTACCTTGCACAGGAATGGCACACAGTGATGGTTGTTAACCAAGTGCCTGTTCTGACTTGGGAGGTGAAGGCGAGATGTCTTTGTGGGAGACGCATCTCTGCCCACGGGAGGGGGACCCCGGGGCCGTGTGCCGCAGCCCCGCCTCACCTCGGCCAGCGTGGTGTGCAGCTGGACTATCTGGCCCTCCCCTTCCACCTGCCGCACGCAGATCTTGCAGGTGAGCTCGGTGGCGACCAGGCTGTGCCGCTCCAGGGTGAACGTGCAGTGCAGGGCCTTCTGGCTGCCACTCCAGATGTGACAGAAGGGGATCTCCTGCGAGAGGCAGGGGTCAGGGCCAAGCCAGTTCTCTGGGGCCTGGAGGCCAGGAGGGCGGGGCCCTCCGGGGCGTTCAGGTCTCCCCCCCAGAAGGAAAGGGGAGAAGAGCTGGGAAGCGCCCCTAAGCTGGCTGGCTGAGGGGGGGTGCGTGGGTGTCTGAGCCGGGACACCTCAGGGAGCCGATGGGGTCCCCGGCTGCAGGGTGGGGCAGAGGCAGTCAGGACAGTTGGCCAGGCACGCACACTCAGGTGGCGAGGCCTCTTTGAGGACGATGGGTGTGGGCTTTGTGTGATGTGGGAGAGTGACAGGCTGTCACGGGCCCAGAGGCTGGGGTGTTCCTGAGGACGGCACGGAGACCGGCCGGGCAAGACAGAGGGCGTGAGAGCCGTGAGGGGTGAGGCAGGAGCAGCCGGGTGCCCCCAGGCCCCCCAGTGGCCTCACCTGGTACTTGGCCAGCAGCTTGCTCCTCCAGTGGGCATGGGGGACGTCGTGCAGGGAGAGGCGCAGGTTGTGGTAACTGTCCTTGAACAGCAGGGGCTTGGGCTCCTCCACCAGGTAGCCCCCCAGCGTCCGCTCCACCTCTAGCACCTCCTGCGGCCGGGGCGGGGGCAGGGGACTGCATCAGGCTTGGCCTTGGGCCCCTTCCACTAGCGGCTGAGGGGTGGGGCGCAGGGACCCACCTGAGCACGTGCAGGACCCGGGGGACCCGTGAGCGAGTGCTTTGGGTGAATGGATGTGTGGGTGGACCTATAGATGGCTGGGGGAAGAGATTGACGGTGTGGACAGACGGATGGAGAACTGCACGGACAGACAGGAAGAGAAAGAAGGCTGTGGAAGTCGGTGTGGAAATGGGTGGGACGTGAATAGAGGGATATTTGGAAGGAAACATAAAGGAATGGAAGGGAGATGGCGGGGATCAATGGGCTGTTACCGAGTAGGCCCATGAACAGAACTCAACATGGATGGACGGACAGACGAGGGTTTAAGAAGCAAGCCCATCAGTAGACCTTTTGTCTTGATCTCCACACTGTTCTCTGGCCAGAGTGGACCAGCCAGTGCCCAGCACCAAGAGATCCGGGCCTAAGAGCATTCCCCAGCAGCCTCCAGTCCTTCCCGGGCCGCCTGGGCTCCAGACGGGTGGTCCCAGCAGGAGACCCTGTCCCCCCGGCCCTTCACCTATGATGCCTCAGCCCACAACACGGAGCTTGACAGTCCCCCACAAGCCCAGGAGGGAGGGGCAGGGGGCTGGCACTCTGCTCAGGCTGAACGCCACACTGCTGTCTGGATGCCCTTCCCCGCTGTATTGGGCTCAGGTGTGAGGTCACCCTCCCCATCTGCCCTCCCGCAGACCAGCAGGAGCCCCGAGAGCCTCTGCCTGTCTCCTGCTTGGGGCTGCGGCCTGGGGCTGCGGCAGGAAGGGTGCCAGGCTGGGCCGAGGCCTGGCTGTACCTTCAGGGCCACGGGCGTGTCCTCGAGGCAGTAGACCCTGAGGCTGTACTCCAGGGAGGTGCACAGGGCCGGGGCGAAGACAGCCAGCTGCAGCCGCTTGCAGGCCGCGCGGGAGTAGGACTCGCCCGTGAAGACGTAGGTGCCCAGCTGGTCCAGCAGGACGTGGCAGGACCTGGCCTCCAGCTGGCAGTAGCAGGGGGTGTTCAGGGTCTCCTCGTCCAGGGTCACCACCTCCTGCAGGGCACAGAGGGTTGGAGTGCACCGGCCCTGGGCATCCTGGCGGGCCTCCGCGGGCCTCCCCGGCAGGTCGGGTAGCCTGGGCTCCTCACCTCCCAGTGGCCCTGGTGGGCCTGGGTCTTGAGCTGGAAGATCCAGTCGCCAGCAGTGACCTCTGCACAGTGGGGCACCGTGAGGATGACCGGGCGGCACAGCAGGAGGCCCGTTGGCCCGCAGGTCACCGCGGGGCTCAGTACTGTCTGGGTCCCTTCTGACAGCGGGCTGGGGCCAAGCAGAGGGCAGGAAGGAGGCTGTGAGAGGAGGCTGAGGACTCGCAAGGGCACAGGCTATTCTGAGCCTCCAGCTCTGCCCACAGCCTGGGCCGAGGGCAAGGCTCTGCCACTGAGCTCCGGACCCCGAGGTTTTGGGGACGGAGGAGGTAGAGGAAATGGCGCACACCTTAAAGTTGTTTCCAGAGTTTTGTGGTCACACCAGAGCACTCTCACCACCAAGCCTTAGCACACGGCTTCAAAGGTTCTGCAATTTGGGGAACTTTTTTTTTTTTTGGTACCAGGGATTGAACCTGGTTCAATTGATTAAGGAGTGCTTAATCACTGAGCCACATCCCAGCCCTTTTTATATTTTATGTAGAGACAGGGTCTCGCTGAGTTCCTTAGGGCCTCAATGATAAGTTGCTGAGGCTGGCTTTGAACTCATAATCCTCCTGCCTCAGCCTCCCAAGTGGCTAGGATTATAGATCTGCGCCACCGCACTTGGTGGGAACGTTCTTAACAGATATGGCTAAATCACCCTCCAGAAGGCTGGTACCAGTCTGTGCTCCCACCATCACGCCATGGAGGGCTACGTGCCTGGGCTCTGGGAGGATGAAGATATTATTGTTTGGAGAAAAAAAAAAATCCTTGTGAATTCCTTAAGCAAAAATAATTCCCGATATCTCATGGATATTCATTAATTTCGACTACGAATCAGGTAGAATGTTTTCTCATAAACTACAGGTCACTGTGTGTGGTGGTGGGGAGGAGAGAGAGATCACTGGTTCATATCCTTTGCTCGTTTTCATCTTGAGATGTTCAATTTTTCTTATTAGTTTATAAAGGCTTTTTACATAGTGAGGATATTAGCCCTTGGTCCTATTTGTAACCTGTCTGTCAACCACTCTCCACTTCTATGATTTATGGGCAGGTGGCGGAGAGGGAGGCAGAGCGGGGCAGCCGGGGTAGGGTGGTTCTCTACTCACAGGGTGCTTTCCGCCTTGTTGATAAGCAGGTACATCTCGTAGAACTTGCCCTGGGGAATGGCTCCATTGGGCACCAGTAGGCTGACCCCTGGGGGGAGAGGGAGGTCAGCAGGGAGGGGGCGAGGGGGGAGGGAGTCAGGAGAACAGGGCTGGGAGGTGGCTAGCACAGGGCAGAGAGGGAAAGACATCCGAGTGCCAAGCAGTCACCAGCCAGGGACAGGGAGATGGGGCCTGGATGCAAGGAGAGGCCAAGTCATGGCCACTGCGGGCCTGTCCACTACACAGGGCCTCCGACACTGCGTGGTGCCTGAAGGCATCGGGCCCCTCACACCTAGCTCAGGGCAATGACCAGTTTTGCACTGAGGTGGGCGCCCTTTCTCCACTGGAACCCGGGACAGGGCTCTGCAGGGCTGCTGAACTGTCCCCGACCAACAGAGACGGTGAGCCTCTGCGAGTGGCTACCCAAGGTGCCCCTGGCCTGGAAGGAGCAGAGGAGGACTGAACCCCGGGTCTTCCAGTTGGCACCTCTATTTTACTGTCCCCTCTTGCCCTTGAACCCCACTGTCCCCATCTGAGAAATGGGGGGAGGGAAGCCCTGTCCTCTGCTGGCTGGGTGGTGAGCTGTGCAGAGGACTGGCCGAGAGGCAGGGGACAGGCCCACCTGTGCCCGGGATGCTGAGCCTCCCGCCCAGGCAACCGAAGGTGCCGCTGACGCTGCTGCCTGGGTCCCGGGCCAGGCCCAGGGGCTGCTGGGAGCCCAGGCTGGCGCTGCGCAGGTGCAGGAAGTGTGCGTCTCGGGAGAAGTCGCCAGGGTAGGTGCCCAGCGGGTAGGTGACTCCCAGCAGGTCGGCCCCGTCTGGCTGGCCGGGCCCGGAGCTAGTGGTGCTGGAGCTGTAGACCTTGATCTTGAGGCTGGGCAGGGGGTCGAGCAGGGGCGAGTTGGTCATGGGGATCTTGTCGGCCGCGTCCTGCAGGGCATACACTGGCCCACGGTAGGCGCCAGCGCTGGCTGTCAGGTCGGGGGGCACCGAGGGGTGCAGGAGCTGAGGGTTGCCTGTCGGAGGGGGGTGACGGTCAGACAGGCATGCCCCGCTGGCCGGGTCCTGCCCTGTCCTGGATAGGCGCCCTCCTGTCCCACCCAAGGTCCAGCTGCAAAGGCTCGACGGCCACCCACTGCGGGAAGCTCTGGGCAAGCTCTGGAGAAACCCTGGGAGGGAGAAGGCAGCCTGGGCTCTGGTCACCGCCATGCACCC
>NW_025999862.1:2051800-2101702 GCF_001458135.2 Marmota marmota marmota
CCCCCCCCGGCTGCCCGGGTCCTTACTGGGCCTTGCAGTCTTAAAGTTGACTGGGTGGAAGCCCCCAGTGAGGGCAGCGGACGAGTCCGTGATGTCCGTGTCGAAGTCGCGACAGTTGCGGCGGTACACCACGGCGCCCACGGCCATGAGGACTGCCACCACCACCAAGATGGCCACCACGAGGCCCGCGTACAGGGCCACATCTCCTGAGGCCTCCAGGACTGCGGACACAGGAGGGCTACATGAGGGGCAGGCCTGCTGGCCCCGTGCTGAGGTCAACTGAGGTCTGCCGTGGCAGGCTGGGGACTCGGGCCAGCCTGGGAGCCTCTGAGTCAGTCAGTCAGTCTCTCTCTCTCTCTCTCTCTCTAAGTATTTTTATACATTTTTAGTTGTCGATGGACCTTTATTTTATTTACTGACACGCGGTGCTGAGGAGGGGACCCAGGGCCTCCCACATGCCAGGCAAGCGCTCTGCCACCGAGCCCCAGCCCAGCCCCCAGCCAGTCTCTACACTAGTAAAATGGTCTCCAGACCCCGGCCAGCCTCCACCCGCCAGTGAACTCACTGCTTACTGCTGGGGAGACGGGGACTGTGACTCGGGGACGCTGGCCACATGATCTGTCCTATCAGAGCTGAGGTTTGAACTAGGGTCTCACTCTGAGCCTGCTGCACTCGCCATAGGACCACAGGTCCTGGCTTCACAAGTGCCTTCCAAGGGCTTTGCTGGGGGCGGGGGAGGGGGAGTGGCTGTGACATGAGCCATGGAGTGGGGGTGGTGGAAGACGGATGGGATGGATCCATGTGACACGGGGAGGCTGTAGCTGGGAACACCTCTCCAAGGCTAGGCAGGAAGGCGTCAAGATACAGGAGGCGAGGTCAACAGAACCTTCCATGATGGCGGCAATGTTCTGTCTACCGTGTCCGCACGCAGCCACCAGAACATGTGGCTACTGAGCAACAGAACGGGCTGAAGCAAAAGCCCCGTCAGTTCACTAAAACTGACTGGGAGCTGGGTGCAGTGGCGGACACCTGTAATCCCAGCAGCTCGGGAGGCCGAGGCAGGAGGATGGCCAGTTCAAAGCCGGCCCTAGCAAAAGTGAGGCCCTAAGCAGCTCAGGGAGACCCTGTCTCTAAATAAAATACAAAGTAGGGCTGGGGAGGGGGCTCAGTGGTCGAGGGCCCCTGAGTTCAATCCCCGGTACTCCCCTGATTTGGGTTTAATTTATTTAAATTTATTTAAATATAAGCTTCAAAAGCCACATGTGACCAGTGGCTATCACACTGGCCAGCTCAGGCAAAGCCAGGATGGCAGCCGTTGAAATGGCTGCTCTTCCGCTGGCCCCTTCTGGGAGCTCCAGGAAGCACCCTGTGCTGTGGGCCTCAGTTGTAAGGCCACTTCCCTCACCCGGATTCCCCCAGCCCCGGGGGTCAGCCCGAGCCTTATGTTGCAGTAGGCCATGGCCTTCCGCCTGGACGTCTGCTCACTTCCGACAGCTGCCTGGCCCCTGCCCCCCAGTGGTCCACATTCTTGGGCTCCCCCGTGGACCACAGGTCCCTCGAAGGCCTGGGCTCCTACTTCCCGAGGCTCCTGGCACTGCTCCCCAGCGTGGTGTGGCTCTGAACCTGATGTCCTTGCCCACACTGGGGCCACTTGCCTCATGATTTCAACTCTGTAATCAGCCACCAGCCTGGTCCCCTAGGGGGCTGGCCAAGGGCCCCACTGCTGGTCTCATGATTCCAGAATTACGTGGACGCTGTACTTTAGTTACCACAGCCAGCCTGCCGGACGCTTTACTGCTCTGGACTGTGCAGTTCCGTGGCCGTGGGGACCCGTGGGGACCCGTGGGGCAGGGGCACAGGGCTCTCAGGACACAGGGCAGTGGGCATCTGGGGTGACTTGGGAGGTGTGGCCCAGCTGCAGGGTTGCAGTACAGGGCACTGGGGTGGACAGGTGGGGCCCTGTCCCACAGAGGGAGGCCAAGGGCACAGGGCTAAGAGCACCAGCTTTGGCCACAAATTCTGGGCTCAAGCTCTGGTTCTGCTGTTTCCGGAGGGGTCCCCGGGTAGGCCCCGCCTTCCCGCCGAGACTCAGTTTCCTGCCGGGCACGGGGGAGCCAGGGTTCTCTGGGGGCCTCCCCGTCAGCCCAGGGCCCGCCTGCCTGCCCATGATGGAGGGCAGACATGCAGCGTCCGAAGCAGGAGGAGCCCCAGGAGCTGGGCACGGTGGGCGCCGTCCATCTCCCTGCCCTGCCCCCACACCCGGAACCCCAGCCAGGGAGGACCGTGGGGTGAAAGAGGACAACTGTGAGATGGACTTACGGTGGCTTTTGGGGTCACTTAGAGTCCTCTTATCTGTTGAGGGAAATAAAGGGAGAGCCAGTGACACAGATGACAAGAAAGGGTGCAGAGAGGGCGATGGACACGGCGCAGGTGAGGGTCAGCTGTGGGGGCGGAGGCGAGGCTGGGGTGGGGCTGGCACCGGGGTGGNCGGCCCCTGCCCTGGACTCACTCTGCATGCACAGCCCGTCCGTGCAGTTCTTGGAGTCCAGCAGGGTCCCGCTGCAGTCGCGGCCTCCGTTCTGGGGCGGGGGCGCCATACACTCGCGGCTGCGCCAGTGGGCGCACTCGGTGCTGCAGGCCGACCACTTGCTCCACTCTGTCCAGGCCCCATCCACTGCAGGAGCAGGTGCAGGCGCGGTCACCCCGCAGTACATACACAGCGGCGCTTGCGCACACACCTCCGAGGAGGGACAGGGGGACAAGCCACAGAGAAACCCACACCACGGCCATGCAGCCTCGGGCTAGCAAGCGGCCACGGGCACCAGGTGGACAGAGAACACAGAAGTGCTCAGACACAACCAGATGCACAACTGCAAACCCAGAGGACAAGCCCCACTGCCACCTGGACCCACAGCCACAGGGAGAAAACAGCCAGACACGCAGGGGCAGGCAGAAGGGGATGCAGGAGACAGAGGGTTAGACTGCTAGCAGGATAGGGCCCCGTGGACCGAGTGCATCAACACTTGTATATGGCAGCTCTGGAACCCTGGCCAGGGGCAGGGAAGAGGCCCAGGCTGGAGCCCAGAGCCTCCACCTCAATCTCAGCTGCAGCCCAGCCCAGTGAGAGGTCAGAGAGGGGAGCACTGGGCCAGCCTGGGTGGCCCCCTTCCCTGTGGACACTGGGGAGAATGTGGCCCTGACTCTGGCATGTCATGCAGGCAAGCGGGTTGGGGTGGGCTGGGTGTGGGCAGGGTGCCACCTGGCCAGCGGCCCTGACCTGGGCACACGGTGGTGCAGGCGGTTTTCTGGAAGGCCTGGCCCTCACAGAAGGCACCTCCATTGAGCGGGGCGGGGTTGGTGCAGGTCCGGGTGCGCTTCTGCCAGCCTCGGCCACAGCGGTTGGAGCAGGGCGACCACTCTGCCCAGCTGGACCAGCCGCCATTCACTGTAGGGACAGCAGTCGTCACCCAGGTGGCCTGGCTGTGGGTCACTGTGGCCCCCAAGCCCACGCCTCTCTGTGGAGACCTCCATGGGCAGGCTGAGCCGTGACACGGGCACCAGGAGGACCTGGGGGTCACTGTCTGCTCCCTGACCCATCATGCCGTGAGAAACAAAGGTCCAGAGAGGCCAGCACTTACTCAGGTCACCCACTCACAGCGGGCGACCTGGGACACGCCTTGGGGCTGCATCCCAGGATGGGACTCTTTCTAGAACATTCTAGAACCACCTTAGCTATGGCTCTTTCCCTTGCACTCCTGAGGCCAAGGGGTCAGCAGAGAGCTGCACACAATCCCGGCAGCAGTCCCCAGCTGCCTGGCAGAGGTCTTCTTCAGGTGGCCAGGGGCTCTGGACCAGGGTCCAGTTCCGACTTGGAACCCAGGAAGGTCTGGCTTGGCCACTAATTTTTCTGTGTGACCTCGGGCACTTCACTTCCCCTCTCAGGGCTGCCCCCTCCCCACCTGATCAGGGGTCCCGCTGGCCTTGGGTTGGGGCAGGGTGGTGGGACATAGAGCCCCAGGCCCTCTCCCCCCCTCGGCCGTTCGCTCCCTGCAGAGCCCCACCGTAGACGATGACGGTGGCCGTGGTGCTCCGGCGCTTGGCCACGATGTTCTTGGCCACACAGGTGTAGTTGGCCGTGTCCGACAGGCGGGCCTGGCGGATGATGAGGTTGTGGTCGATGGTGATCAGGAAGTTGGTGTCCTGGGTGGGGTCGATGACATCCTCATTCCTGAGCCATTCCACCTGTGGGGTAGGAATGGGGGTGGTGAGGACACAGGGCCTGCCCCCTACCGGGGGGTGGTGTGGGCCCACCTAGAGGGACAGGAGGGGTCTGGCCACGAACAGAGCTGCAGTCCTATCTGTGTCCTCCCCACAGTGCTGACCCAGGGAGGCACCTCCACCGGGCCGGGCACCAAGCTGGGAGCCCCGTCTTCGAGCGGGGCAGTCTGGGAGGAGACCCACCCCCAGGGCCCGAGTGAGGACGGGGAACGTGTCTGGAGCATGAGGACGGTGGCGAGAAGTGACGGGTGGGGGCACTGCCCTGGATCCAAGGGCCGGGTGGTGAGGGCAAAGGTCACCAGCCTTTGGGCTGGTGCACACGGGGACACACTGAGACCCCTTGGTATCCATAAAGCTGGGCCTTGGTTCTGGGTGGGAAGGCCTACTGGAGACGGGGCCCAGGTGCCCAAGGAGCCCTGGTGACCCCACCGGTGGAGGGCCTGCTGGGGTATGGCCTGTGCCACCTTCTGCAGGGGTGATGGCTCCCCTCTCGGTTCTGAACCTCTCCCCATCTGTGACATGGGAGGCTGAGAGGCTATGGGCGCAGCGGCTGTGACAAGCGTGAGACTCGTCTGCTCTCAGCCTTACCTGGCACTGCCACGTCCCCACTCACCTCGGCCACAGGCACCCCCTCTGGGGGGCGGCACTGCAGGAGAACCTCGTGGTCCAGGGGCACTTCCTTGCCCAGAGGCTCCTGGTCGAAGTTCTTGCGCAGGTCTGGAGGGCAGAGGGCACAGTCAGGTGGGGGTAGAAGGGCACCCAAAGTACCCACCATGGCCACCAGGGGGCAGTGCAGCCAAGGGAACGGCTGACGTCCCTCCCTGAACTGTGGGTCCCTGGCCCAGGCGGCCCAGGTGGGCGAGAAAGCTGGCAGTTTCCTCTGCAGGTGAGGAGGGCCACCGGGAATGCCCAGTTCTGGGTCTAGGAACCCTGTGAGCTGCAGGCGGGTTCCCAATGTCCGCAGAGGGCATCTCCAGCCATAGAAGTGGGCTCCTCCTCTGGCATCCAGGGGAAGGGAGAGGCCCTGGAGGGGCCAGGGAGCTTACAGGCGATGCGCACGTAGGCCCGGCGACTCTTGGTGGTGCCCGCGGAGCTCCAGGCCACACACTGGCACCAGTAATCCTCCAGCCCAAAGAGCTCCTCCACCTGCTGCCGCGACACCTCGATCTGCACTTCACGCACCCGCAGGCCTGGGGGGGAGAGTGGGTCAGGGGCAGGCCACAGCCACCAGCTGGTCACTGCACCCAGCTGCGACTGCCTGCCTGGCCTGGATCCCACATGCCACC
The DNA here is from genome assembly GCF_001458135.2 of Marmota marmota marmota. Taxonomy (NCBI): domain Eukaryota; kingdom Metazoa; phylum Chordata; class Mammalia; order Rodentia; family Sciuridae; genus Marmota; species Marmota marmota. The sequence continues at coordinate 2,057,365 of NW_025999862.1, forward strand.
CAACAGCCCTGGAGAGCTTGGCACTCATCCGGGGTCTCATCTCCAGACCCTTCAGTGGAAGGACCCAGACCCTCCATGTGGCCTCCAGGCCCTGCAGATTCTACTCCCTCTGCAAATCTCTTCCCCAAAACTCGTGGGAGGACCAAGACCACCTCCTCCAGGAAGCCTCCCTGTCTGCCTCCTGTTTCAGAATTCCTAAGACTGCACCCCCTTACCAGAATGTATCCTATCCAATCCTCACATGGATTGTTAAGTCCCTGAGGACACGACTGTATACATTGCTGTACATGGCATGGTGGTTAGATGGCTGGCCAGGTTTGAATCCAGGCCCCATCTCGCTCCCCAGCTGTGTGACCTTCACTATGTTACTTAGTCTCTCTGAGCCTTGATTTCCCATCATAGTAAAACACAAAGGATAAACTCTAAATGACTCATGGCAATTAGCTTGTCAGAACCCAGCCCAGCTGGGCACAGATTGACTCTGGCAAGTTGTTTGGATCTTATTTAGCCCTTCCTTTCACATCAGAGAAACTGAGGCCCAGAGAGGGTAAGTGGCAGGCCCAAAGTCCCCCAGCAAGCTGCCAGTGGAGTGGGGGTCAGCTGTCTTGTATCTTGCCCAGATTGAGATCTGTCCCCTAACACGCTACTTCTCTGGATCCATCCCAATAAAGTCATTGCTGTCACTCTCCCATATTGTCACAGGTGGGCTCCCAAATAGCAAGGAGAGCCCCAGCCCCAATGGCAAAGGAGGTGACAGTGGTGTGTCAGAGAGGGTGGCCTGCAGTGCCGGCTGCCAGCTCCGAGATCAGAGTTGCTGGGCCCACAGAGCAGGCCGCGCCCCTCCTTCGCCAGCTGGGAATCAGGTGCAGGCCAGGGTCGCCCAGTGGAGGAGGTATCCGCCGCACCCCGTAAGCCCGGCACCTTGTCCACGTCTCCCAAGTATGGTGGCTGAGTGGCAGGCCACGTGTGGCCGGGACATCCAGGGGGACCACCTGCATGAGTTGGCAGGAGCTGGGGAGTCCCCTCCTGCTGGCCTGGCCCAGAGCTCTGTGCTCCCAGGGGCCCCAGGAGCACGGCAGGGCTGGGGTGCAGAGCAGGAGCCGCGGCCAACCCGGCCTCACTGCTTCCCCGACAGTGGCCTGTGAGCCGCATCCACAAGTGCAGCCGACGGGGACAGTGTGCCCCAATTTCTGTGTGCCTGGTGGCAGGGAGTAGGGGCCTTGCCGTTACCGTTACCGACAGCCACAGGCCATTATGACTCCTGCGAGTCATCCGAGAGGGGCCAAGCAGGCAGGAGGCGGCCAGGCTTTGCCTGGACCCCCTGGCTGACCTCTAATACAGGCCAGAGGACAGAGGAGACTGGCGTTCAGATGTCTACCATCTCTTGTGCTAGATATGGTCCCCTGACACTGGGGCTCAGAGAGGTCGGTGACTTCCCCACAGCCACACAGCTAGAGAATATCTGGGGGGTGTGAGAGTGTGTGTGTGTGTGTGAGTGTGTGTGTGTGTGTGTGTGTGTGTTTGCACGCATGCCTTTAAAGTGTTTTGATTTGGGGTAGGAATGGTAGCTTCCATCTATTTTTTATAAAACTGAATCGTGGTAAAATGCACATAACCAACAACGTGCTGTTGGAACCCTAACGTACAGTTGGGCAGCCTTGGTACATTCTGGGGTTTGGTTTTTAGTCTAGGTGAACCCCAAATCCAGGTTTTTCATGCAAAATAGAAATCAAAGGAGGGGGGAAACAGGAGGGAGCAGAGGAGAGAGGAAAAGAAAAGAGAGACACAAGGCAGGCTGGACGGACACACGGACACACACACACACACACACACATCAAGGGAGGGCCGGGCAGTGGGGAGGAGCTGGGAGCTCAAGGAAGCTGCGGACACCGCAGTCCACTAGGGCCGGGGACACCCTTGGCCTGGGGCTGCTGCAGGGGACAGCAGTGAGTGTCCTGTCACCCAGGCTTGCTGCGCTGTGGACGGGGTTGCTGGCCCCGGGAGTCCTCGGGAGGTGAGGAGCGGGCTCTGCCACCTCTCCCTCCTTCCTTCCTGGGATTTGAGGGCACCCAGCACCACCTGCACGACATCTGCTTCTCACCGCAGCGACGCGCCTCCCAACACTCAGGACGTTCACGCAAATCCCCAGCCCTGCTGGCCCCGAGCACAGGATAGGGGTCTGTCACTTGTGTGCAGGGAACATGGTCCCTTCCACCACAGGAAGGGCCTGGAAAGTTAGGAGGGCCCTGGATTCTCGTGGGTGTCCCGGGGCCCAGAGCTGTGGACGGGGCTCCCCTCTCCAGGTGGGGGCAGAATCCCAGTCCCCCCAGAGCTGACCCCTGACCTGAGAAAGAAGGTGGAAAGAAACGCCGGTGGGAAGGGATGTGGCAATGTCACCCCAGGCCAGGCGGGGACCCGTGGCCTGTCCTTGGGGAGATTCCCATCCAGGGTGACGCCCAGATGGGAATCAGAACCGAGGGTCGCGGCTGCGTCAGTGCGCATGGAGCCCAGGCCAGAGCCTCGGCCGCGGGACCCACCGGTGGCCTCGTCCAGCCCCTCCTGCGTGGCGTGGTCCTTCTGGCCGACCCACTCGCCGTTGCACTTGAAGTAGACCTGCGTGGCGGGGCGGGCGCGGCAGTGCAGCTCCACGGGCTTGCTCTTCACCAGGTAGGCGTCCTGCGGCTCCTGCAGGAAGTGGGGCAGCGGCTCGGCCGGCGCCGACGGGAAGGAGTCGGGCAGCACCTGGCTGCCGGGGTCAGGGCCTGCGGAGTGGGAGACAGACGGCCGTGAGCCCAGGCTGGGGCCCGGGGCCCTCTGACCACCCTGGGGACTCCGGGGAGGCAGAGGACCCGCTGGGTGACCTAGCGAGCTCTTCACGCCTCGGGCCTCTGCCTCCCCATCGTCCTGCTCTTCAGAGGCCGAGCCTCTGGGCCGGTCCCAGGCTGGGAAAGCCAGGCAGCCCAGGGAGGCCGGCGCAGGGAGGCTGGCCCAGGGAGGCTGGCGCAGGGAGGCTGGCCCAGGGAGGCTGGCGCAGGGAGGCTGGCCCAGGGAGGCCGGCAAGGGCAGTCCCCAGGACCCCCCAGCGGCCCCTGCCCTGGCCCTGCGGGGCCTCGCTTCCGTTCCCCATGGTGAAGGCACAACACGGGGGCTGGAAACCCGCGGAGGCTGGGACTTAAACCAGGCCAGCTCTGCCCTGGAGCCACAGCTGCCCTTTGCAGCCCCAGCCAGCCCGATGATGAGGTGGGGACAGCCAGGGCCTGCAGGGGCGAGGCGCCCTGGCGGGGTGGGGGGAGGGCACTAGGCCTGGCTCCCAGGTGCTCAGCCCCCACAGGCCTCCTCCTCTAGGGAGCCCCAGAGGCGAGGCCCTGTGGAACTCCACCTGGAGCCCTGCGGCTGGCCCCTCCCAAGGCGGCTCCCACCCAGCGGGTCCCACCCAGCGGGTCCACGCCCACCCACGTGGATGAGGAAACTCCAGAGAACAGGCGAGGCTGTGCCCAGGGCAGTGCCGCCCAAAGAGGCCAAGTGGGAACGCCTGGGTCCCTGGAAAGAACAGCACCTCGGGAGGGGACAAACAGGAAGGGAGTGGCCAGGCCGCGGGAGGAGGAGACCAGGCCCGGCCTGCGATTGGCTTGCCAGGCACTCAGGAAAACTGGCTTTCCAAAGCCAAGTGCCAAACAATCAGGAGGCTGGGGACAAGCCGTGGGGGGCCTGTCCTCTGGCTAACTGCTACAGAGGACCCAACAAAGGACGCCGTGGGGGTGGGGTGGGCACATCTGCCCGGCCCTCCACCAGCTGAGTCTACCTCCCACTGGGGTGGGAGGCCAAGAATGGACCCTGACCTGTCCACTCCAGGAGGCCGTGGTGGCCTTTGGGAGTCTCCCTGTAGGCAGGGCCCAGGGGACACCTGGTTTTCCAAGAGCAAAATGAATAAAGCAAGTCTGGAGACCCTTATGTGACTGGGCTGCTGTCACTGGCTCCAGGCCCCGGGGGGTGTGTGTGACAAAGATGGACAGACGGACCCAGGGACCTGAGGGAGGGAAGGAAGCCAGCCAAGAGCCGTGTTCCGTGTGACCCAGGGTGAGTGCCTGAATCTGCCCTGTCACCTCACCTCTGAAGAGGGCCAGGAGGCAGGGGGGCACAACCTCTCTGGGCTCTGGGGACCCCGTGACTGCCTCAGAGAGGGTCTGGACACAGGAGGCACCTGTTGCTGCATCTGGACCTCAAGGGCTCTCCAGGCAGCAGGAGCTGTTTTCTGCCCTTTCAATAGTTAGATCATCTAGTTTCTGAACGACCCTGTAAGGTGTCCTCTGTTCATCCTTATTTTATAAATTGAAGCTCAGAGAGATGAAGCAACTTGCCCAAGGTTGCACAGCTAGCAAAAGGCAAGGTTTGAATCCAAGAAACAGACTTCCGTGTTTGGGTGTTGCCCAGAACTCCTTGCCCTGTGGCTGTGGGTGTTCCTGCCCTTGGGGATCCCAGGAGCACCCTGACACTGGCCGGGACTTGCAACTGATGGCCTCTCTCATCAACAGCAGGGATGGGACCATCATTTTCATTCAAAACTGGACAAACTGAAGACCACCCAAACAGGGCCAGTGACTTGCCCTAGGCCCCCTGGTTTGGGGGCAGCTAACCTGGAAATGGCACTGAGGATTCCTGAGCCCAAGCCCGGCTTCCCGCACCTGCTCCCCTCTACAGGCTCTCGGAAGGCGCGTCAGCAGGCCTGGGGTGGCGGGGTGGCCAGCACGCTCATCCCCCTTCCAAGCACGGTGCCGGCCCCCGGCTGCCTGCTCTCTGTGGCACTGCAGGCCGTGTCTACGACGGTTTTATAACCCTAATGCCGCTCATTTATAAAGCGGGCGCAGATGCCATGGAGGAAGCAAACATTAGACATCCATTAGCGCAGGGCCGCGCCCGCAGCCCCGCCCCGCCCCGCGCTCTGCCGGGCGCTGGCGCAGACATTCATCTCTGGCTTGGGCAGGGACACAGCCCGAGCTCTGCCTGGTGGCACGGGATGGCTCGGTATGGAGCTGGCTCCCCCTTGCCCACATCCCCATGGTCCAGGGGACAGAAAGGCAGGTGCGGACAGGAGGCCAGGGAAAAGAACCAAAGGACACCCAAGATTTAACGCCACCACAGTAGGTACGCAGCTGGTGGAAATCAAGCAGAGGCAAATGTGGAGGAGGGTGCCCCGCTGCGTAGGGCTGAGCTGGCCCCTGCCCTTCCTTCTCCTGGGCCCTGTGGCTGAGGGAGGCTCGGCCAGTGGTCCAGCGGTGACCTAAGCCACGCCCCGTGGTACCAGGGGGGAGAGTAAAGGTGTTCAGGGGCCTGTGGGCCCTATTCTGCTGGGCACCATTCAGAGGACACGTCCTGTCCCCTCGGCGCATCCCACGACAGCCCTACATGGATCGGAAGTTTTTGTCTTTAGTATCTCAATAATTTTTTACGGCATTTCCAGGTCCCAGAGAAAGTCCCCAAAGCTGGAAACTGTTTAAGTAGCTACATCCCAACAGAAGTCTTTATATCCTAAACGCTAAGTAGCCTTTTGGGAAATGCTTAAATTGAGACAGAAACAGAATGTTTTCGCCCCATTCCTAAGTAGTCACAGTGACATGCCGACGGGGATGTAGGCACCCACTGGGCACAGTGCCACCTCCCAACCACAGAAGCAGAGTGGACACCACCACCCCTACGACTTGGGTACTCCAAAGGGCCCAAAGCTCAGCTTTGCAAAATACCATGCCAAATCCAGGAGAGCGGTGATGTAATGCTGAAACTTGGAGCCACCTTCAGAGGTCGTTGCTGCAGTGTCCAACAGTGTCCCTTGGAGTGTGGAAATACCCTGTGGCACCCTGGGGTGCCATGGCACACAGTTTGGGAATCAGAATCCTGCGGGTACGGCACTGTGATCATCCCGTCTTACAGACAGGGAAACTGAGACCAAAGTGTCTAAGTCATCGGTTGGGGGCTATGACACTGGCAAGAACAGAGCTGGGGTCAGATTCAGGGAACCTGTCTTCTACACTCCACTGGGTGGAAATTGGCACTTGTGTGCGCTACAGCTTATGTGCTGTGTGCCTACGTACCCGTGTGCAGGGGCTTCAGATACTCTACCTCCTCCCAGTCCTCAACGTGGGGATTATGTGCCCATTTTACAGAGGAAGGCACAGGCATCGAGGGACTTCAAGGGTCCCCTGGCAGTGGGACCAGTTCCTAATAACACAGCTCACTTGGGCCTACGTTGCAAACACCCCTTGCCGTTAAAGCCACCCGTGGGCTCGGAGCCACACGTGCTTGATCCCACCTCCTGGCTTCCCCACACCTCTGCGCATCTTTACTAAGGGCGCCTCCGGGAGCCGACCCAGCCCCTGCCAGGAGGGACATTTCCCACATACAGCGTGCGGCTGTGTGTGTCTCCGCGTGTGTCCTAATAGCAGTCCCAGACATAGTGACAGACGGTGAAACACAGGCAACCCAGCCCTGAAGGACGGAGCCCCAGCCTGCATCTCAGGGGACTGACACTGCCACGTGGCCTTTCCCTCTAAGGCCACCACCTTAAAACGAGGAGGCAGGCCAAGTCACTGCCTCAAGGCCCCCTCTGGCTCTTACGCTCCGAGCTCTTCAGACCCCACGTGGGGTCTCTGTTCCCATGGGAGAGCATTCTCCTTCACAAAGCACGTGTGCCCAAGGTCGGGCGTCTTTCCTGCCATCGCCACTCCTGTGTGGCTCACCAGCCCAGCAGGCTGGCTGGTCCGGAGGGGGCTGTGGGTGGCCCTGGTAGGCGGATGAGGGGCATTTGCAGCAGACCCTCCAGCCACGCCCCACCGCCTCCCAAGCCTCAGATCAACATGAGCACCAGGGCCTCTGGGTGCTGCCTCCACTGGGGCCGTTTGAACCTGCCCTCCTACTCACCTGTACACCTGCCTGTGTCCACAGAGGTGACTTAAAGGGTCAGCTCATCCAACATCCCTGCCAAGCCCCCATCCAACTTTAACTGGCACACCCCCGGGGCTGGGCACGCGCTGCTGCCCTTCTCAGCCAGGTCTCCTCTGGTCGGACCCACCAGTTGGAAAAGTCTTCCTCGCTATGGCTGCAACCAGCCACTGCGACCTCTAACCTTCGAGGTCACACTGACCTGCACATCCTCTTGCCTGTGACAGTGCCCAGTGTCTGGGGGAGTAGCTGGCCCTCCCTGACCTGCCCATCTTCTTCTGAACATATAAGACAGTTTTGCACGCCCACTCTATCCTGGCTGCCTCATGGTCAAGGTCCCTGACTGGGGAGGGGAGTTGCCAGGATGCATCTGGCTGTCACCTTCTGCTTCTGGCAAGAGCATTTGGAATGGGGAGTTCAAAGGCTCCTTAACGATTCTGGTAGCTGCTCTTGGAGAGCAGGGACATACCACAGCCTTCTTGGTATCCCCATGAAGTCCAGGTCAGGGTACCTGTCTGGAGGGACGGTGGAGCTGGCAATCATGAAGGACAGGGCTTCTTCCCAGGGGCTGGCCTGAGCCACGCTCACAAGCCCCTAGGGCACGCAGGCTGAGGACACATGTCCCTTGGTCTGCTATCACCTGAGCCCCCAGAACCCTGTATTCTACCTGCTCAGAGAGGGAAAGTGACTAACGTGACATCACACAGGAAATGAATGGTTCAGCGCCAGAACCCAGTTTCTGATTTGGGGTTGAGTTAGGAAGATCAGGTCCAAAAGTAAGTACAGTCACAGTGAGACAGGGGACAAACGCTTTGGCTCTTTCCATTCCAGGTCCATCTCTGATCGGCCCTGATGTCTAGGGCAGAGGCCTCACTGCGAGGCAGCAATTGTGGGACAGGGAGGGCTTGGCTGGACACCCCCATGGCTGGCTTTTGTCCATGGTCCCCCAGGCTCAGCACTGGGGGGAGCAACCTGGGGCTGAGCAGGACAGGGAGGGGAGAAGGGGGCCAGGCGGGGGGTGAGAAGAGAGAGACACCCCTGCTGGGCACATTTATCACGGGCAATCACAGTCTTTCTGGAGCCCCTGGACACCGGCTAATGCTCCGCAGACCTGACCTCCCACTGCATGGAAAATCTCCTCCATTCACCACGAGGCAGTTTGCGCAGTGGGGGTGCGGGGAGCTGGGGGAGAGGAGCCCGCTTATTATTATGTTTTAAAAACACACAACCCCACGCGGTCAGACCCCTCCCTGGACACAAAGCCCTTCCTCCATCTGGCCCTGGCTCCTGCGGCTGTGGGGTTCGGGCTGGGGCCCCCTCAGAGGCAGCTACAATGACCGCTACTGGTGACAAATGGGGGCTGGCGAGCCTGGGGGCCTGAGTTTTCCCTAACAAAGAAGGCCCCTAGCACAGCCCTTTCCCACACCCTCCACAGACCGTCCATGCCCAGGACGTCACTTCCTGTGCAGGCTGCAGGAAGTGGCCCAGCCAATGTGGGCAGCTGGGGCAGGGGCGTGCATCCTGAAGGGGGGTCCAGACGCTCCTGGGAAGCTGCTCCCTCCCAGGACTAAGGGGCTAGTGAAGGCGTGGACGGGGCGCTGGGACTGGACAAGGCCACCCACTCACACTGGGCTACCTGACTCACGGTGGCAGCTGGGGAGACTGACCCCACGCTCTCCTTCTGACTCTCAGCCGGGCCTGGGCCCCTGGGGCCATTTTAAGGCCCAGGCCTGATGAGGTCCCCGCATCTGGAGGCCTGGGCCCCCGAGGAAAGGCTTTCTGTCCCCGTCCCCATCCCCTCCCAGGCGAGGAGCTCAGAGCCCTCTGGTCTGCCCCGCTCTGGATACTGACCACCCATCCCACACCTGGCACTAAGAACCTGGGTGGCACACATCGCCCACACCACAGGCTGCTCCATTGTACAGAGGGGGAAACTGAGGCTCGGGGGAGTCAGAGGCATGCTCAGTCAAGGTCACAACCACAAGAAAGCCAGCAGCTCTTGCCATGAAGCCATGATGGCCCCGAGGGACCAGCAGCTGCTCCCTGTCCTCCCAGGAGTTCCCAAGGGGAGGGGTCTCAGTTTCCTAATGACCCCCCACCTGTCCTCCCATCCTCTGTAGGCCTCACCCTCCCAAGGCCTGGACTGGTTGGGGGCACCCGTGCCCAAGAGGTCTGTAGGAGAGGCCTGGTGGCAGCCTGGCACAGCCCCCCCGGGGAGCAGCTGGAGGAGGGGGACACTGGCTAGGCTCACCTGGGCCACAGGAGCCCATCCATTCTCTGGCATGCCACTGTCTGATGGAACCTCTCCTAAACATTGCCCTCTAGAAAAACTGGGCACTAGACTCCCTGAGGAGGAGAGGGGGACTTCATTTTTAAAATCCTTCCTTTGCCAGGTGGGTGCAGTGGCACACGCCTGTAATCCCAGCAGCTTGGGAGGCTGAGGCAGGAAGATCTCGAGTTCAAAGCCAGCCTCAGCAAAAAGCGAGGTCCTAGGCAACTCAGTGAGAGCCTGTCTCTAAATAAAATACAAAATAGGGCTGGGGATGTGGTTCAGTGGTCGAGTGCTCCTCAGCTCAATCCCCAGTACCGCTCCCCTCAAAATCCTTCTTTAGCTTCTAATAAAAACACTCCCCCCTTTCTGATTACAAAGAAAATACCCTGGTATTGTCATCAATTTAGAAAAGATAACCATGAAAATAAGTCACCCCACTCCCAGCGCAGTCGAATCAACACTGTGTGTTGATCCTGTGACTTCTTTCAGGTGCCCAGATATTATTTAAACGGGTTCCGACCGGGTACAGTTGTGTAGTCTACGATTTCTTTTCAGAGCTCTTCACTAAATTAATAGCTATCAATTAAGTTCAGCTGTTAAACCGAGAGCAAGGTGCACGGGGATCTCGCTGTCCCGTGCTCTAGGGGTCCCTCCATCTCGAGGTCACATTCTGCCTGTCTCTCACACAGTGGCACACATGGGGGTGAAGGCCAGCTGGGCTGGCTGCTCCTGACCTGGCTCTGGGGCCACTGAGCTGCTGTGGCATGCAGAGCCGGCACGGGAACTGGCTGGGCAGTGACCTCATGGTGGCAGTTTGGGTGCTGGGCAGAAAGATTCCCTTTCTCCTGGCAGAGTCAGACCCCCATGGAATGTCCTCTGACCCAGCAGCTGTCCAGGGCCGGGCTGAGCAGGACAGTGGTTCCGCGCCCTCTCCACACCACCCTGGGAAGCCCAGGGTCAGCCTGCCCGTGAGTGCCCTGGGCACGAGCTCCCCTGCATGCTCAGCACGAGCCCTGGGAAGGAGACCCTTCCTTGCAGAGGGAGGCGACCTCCAGCACGTCGCCCGGTGGAGGAACGCTGCCCTCCTTGCCCGCTGCACCAGGCCCTGGGCTGCAGGGTCCTCAGACCCGAGTCCAGTGCCTTTGCTTCAGATGGGGGTTCTGAGGCCAGGGAGGGTTAACAACTGCTCCAAGGCAAACAGCCGGCCTGCGGCATCACATGGGCATGAAGGGAGAGAGACAGAGGCGCCCCGACCCCAGCCTTCGCCAACCTGTGGAAAGTGGCGTGGGAGAGAGGGGGACCAGTGGGGCAAGACGGGCAGAGGCAGAAATGGAGTCACAGGAGAGGGGCAGAGAAAGAAACCCTGAGAGAGGCCGGCAGGGGCAGGGAGTGGGAGGGGCCTGCGGAGCTGGGGAGCAGCCTCTCTTCCCACTTTTCTGAACCTGAATCCATGGCTTCCTAATCGGGCCCCAGGGTGGAAAGAAGAGGGCAGACCTCTCTGGTCTCTCTCCACAAGGTGAGAACTGGGATGCATGGGCCCTAGGAGCACCTGAGACCAGAGGAGAGGAGTAACTTGCCTCAGGTCACACAGCAGGTTGGAGGCAAAGCTGGACTGGGCGGTGGCCACCCCGGAACCCAGTCTCTCTCTGATCCCACGGTGGGGAAGACCCTGGCCCTGGGTGTGGGTGATCGGCTAAGTCTTTGGCTGATGGGGATGAGGAGGCGGTAGCACTGGCCAAGGGGAAGGCCCCTGTGGCTGTGGAGATGCCTCAGGAGGGACATTTCCTGAGGGCCCTGCTCCACCAAGCCCACAGTGGGACCCAGAGCAACGTCCACACCAGTGCTCAGTCAGCCTCCAGCCCAACTCCGCGGTCACAGGTGGTCCCTCTGCCTGCCGGCCACCACCCTCGACAATTGGTGCAGCTCCGTCTCAGTGCCCTCCTGGGTGGCAGCCGGGCGCCCTCCTCTGGCTTCCACAGCTACCAGCTGGGATTCCTTGTTCAGGCCCCCCTCATCCCACACTCTGCCACCTGAATCGCACTGCTCTGTCATGACGAACTTGGGGACACCACTTCCCTCTGGGCCTCAAATTTTTGGGGGATAGGGTATCAGGGACTGAACCCAGGGGTGCTTAACCTCTGAGCCACACCCCAGCCCTTTTAAATATTTTATTTAGAGACAGGGTCTCGCTGAGTTGCTTAGTGCCTCGCTCAGTTGCTGAGGCTGGCCTTGAACCTGTGAACCTCCTGCCTCAGCCTCCTGAGCTGCTGGGATTACAAGTGTGAGCCACCGAGTCTGGGTGGGCCTCAGTCTTCTTGGGGAAATGGGACCATTTCTACTTGCTTTGCTTCTCAGGGCTGTTGGGCACATCAAGGTCACAAGTATGGAGGTATTTCGCCAGCTGGGCAGCCCCATGCCTGCACTGGTTTTCATGATAGCTTCTTGTGGTGAGAACTCGTGGGCGTGCCTTCGGGGTGCAGGGTGCAGCCTGCCATCTTGACCAGCGGCTCCCTGCCCCTACCCTGTGCTCTCAGCTGGCCACCCCGGGAGGACAGGAGCTGCAGGGAGGACAGGAGCTGCAGAGGCTGATGCAAGCCGGGAGGAGGGAAGGAAACAGACTCGCGTGGGGGGACAGCCCCGGGAGACGGCCGCTGCCCTGCCCCTGGCTTGTTTGCACCTGCTGATGTAACCAGCCGGCCTGCTTGGCTCAGGGAGGCTCACTCACCCCCAAGCCGGCAGCCAGAGGCAGGCAGGGCAGGGGGCGGTGTGCAGGAGGCAGGGGGGGCCCAGGCTGGCACTGCACGAGGTCATCCAAAGAGCAGGACCCTGAGGCCAGTGGGAACCACCCTCAGGGCTGTCCCTGGCTCTGAGCCTGGGACCTAACAGGCCCTCAGGTGTCGGTTCCTTCCATGGATTTCTTGAGGGGAGTAAGGAAACCTGGGGGGGGGGGGTGAAAGCTGGATCCTCCAGAGGAAAACCCCAGCGTGGCCCTGGGTCAGCCGCCAGTTCACTGGGAGCCGTGGGCCAGTGCCTGACTCCTGGGCCTTGGTTCACTTGTCTATAGATCTTCGTGGTGCTCAACGACTAAGCATGTCCCCAGGCCCCTTTGTTTTCTATTTTGAGACAGGGTCTTGCTAAGTTGCTTAGGGCCTCACTAAGATGGCCTCCAACCTGTGATCCTCCTGCCTCAGCCTCCCGAGATTCTGGGATTACAGGCATGTGCCACCACACTGGCCTACTTATCTTTAGAATGGGCATGATGTCACTGTGCCCACCTCAGAGACATATGAGGACAGAAGTGTGAAAGGGTGACATGACACTAAGGTATGTAGAGGGCTTGAGGGACTCAGGGACAGCTTGAGAGTAGGAGTGGGTACTCACTAGGAGCCTGGGACTCTCTGAGGCTGGACAGGGGAGGCAGGGCCCAGCAGCCATGCTCTCTGCCTGGCCGGGTTCCAGGTCTCCCCTTTGGGGAGGAAACCTTGGAAGAGGAGCACGTGGCTCCCCAGAGGCCTCCAAGGAGCCATGGAAAACAGGCAGGAGGCGGGGGTGTCGCTGTGTGGCAGAGCACCTGCCTTGACTAGCTCGTACACACACACACACACACACACACACCACATCCCCCCCCACACACACCACACACACACCACACACCACACACACACACACACACACACACACACACACACACACCACACACACACACACACACACACACACACACACACACACACACACCACACACACACACACACACACACCACACACACACACACACACACAAAGTACATTTTAAGAATTCAATGAAATTATCAGCTCATGTTTACTGTTTTGTTAAACACAAGCTTCATGGCATAGAGCTAGCACTTATAAATATACAAGTAACCTGGATGCATTGAGAATTTTTCTTCATTGGTTATGCAGAACAGTTCAGGGTAACTTATCTATTTCAATCACNTGCACACCCCCACCACATACCCACACACACCCCACACACACCCCACACACACACCACACACCACACACAGATAAAACAACAGAGGAAGACTGAGAAGACGGCTCCTGGAAAACCCAGGGCCTGGGGAGTCTTTGGCGCCCATGCCTCCCGCCTGCAGTTGCTGGGGTCGGCCTCTGGGGTGCCCGCTCTGGCTCTCCAGGCCCCGGGGCTGGTTCTCAGTCAAGCCTGTCGCTTGGTAAGACGGCCAGCCTCTCCGACCACCACAGGCCCGCTGGGAGGAGGCATCCCGCTCAGCTGACCCCGCCCTCTTCGCTGGGGGAAGAGCCCCCGTGCTCCCTGCCCGCCTTGCCCAGTTCCGCCGGGCTGCCCCGAGGGAGGCTGGATTACTGGGGCTCTCAGGCCACGAAGATGCCCCCTTTCTTTAGCCGTCCCCGGGGCTGGCTGGTTGGCAGTGCTGGCCAGACCCAGGCTCTGTGCCAGGACTCCAGCACAGGATTCAGTGGAATCTGCCCAACGACCCCGCGGGCGCACGCTCCTACCCGTGTCCCCAGCGTGGCGGGTGAGAGAACGGCGGCAGGGCTGGTCAAGACGGTGCCTAAAATCAGGGGAGGGAGGAAGGCTTGCAGCGTGGAATCGGGGTCTCTCTGACCCATGTTCTTTAACCCCTCTGCAGTGGTACCCAACAGGGCTGTGGGCTCCCCGCCCCGGCTGGGACTCAGGGGTGCGCTGGGCCTGAGAACGTGCGTTCCCCATCCGTCCCCGGGGGCCTGGGTGCCCACCAGGACGCTGAGCGCAGGCAGCTCCCCCTCGGCCCTGGAGACTTCTCCCAGGGACTGAAGGAATCACAGGTGGCTGGTGGAGCCGGTCAGGACCCAGGTGTGGTAACGCAGGGTGATAATGACAGCTATCGCCTGTGTTCTCACCTGGGCCTCCGGCTCATCTGCCAGCAGGGGACCACACTGTGGTGTTTCTAGCAGGGACCAAGCGCGATCACACACGTGAAGGGCCAGGGCAGTGCCCGGCGCGTCAGAAGCCACGCCGCCGTGATACAATGACCAAGGTTTATATCTACCCCTGCGCATCATTTCACCCCAGGACCCTGTGACACGGGCATCAGCCACCACTACTGTTTACCTAAAGTCACCCAAAGTCACATGGTTACTAGGTGGCAGAGGAGAGAATCTAAGCCGGTTTCGACCCCACTGGCAAGAACAGCCCTGGCAGAGGTGCCCCTCGGCCCGCCTCCCCGGGGAGGGTGGGTGCTGTTTTCTTTTATTTCCTGCCACCTTTCCAGTGCACCCCACTCCCAGGTCACCCAGGGCGTCATCAATGTCACCCGTGAGGGGAGCACATCTGAAGAGGGGGAACCTGAGGCTGGCAGCCACCACCCTTGGTGGTCCTGGACGCCAGCTTCCCTCCCTGGCTGTGTTCCCTGGGCACCATACTGGGCATCCACGGGAGGGGGGGTAGCTGGCTCAGCTTTTGACCCCCAGGTCACCAGCGTCTCCTGAGAGCCCTGCCCCCAGGCTCCTGGGATCCCAAATTCAAAACAATAGCGGCTCCAGGTTGCCCTGATGAAAGGGTTTCCAGGTGGCTAATTTTAGCTGAGGGACAGATATTTTCCCAGCCAGCGGCACCTCACTGGACAAATGGCCTGGGGTTTCCTCCCTGATTGTTCTCAGCTGGGGGCTGGGGGCTGGCTCCAGCTCAGAACAATTCCCTTTGTGTCTGCTTCCGGGTGGCCCTTACTCACAGAAAAGGAGACACCCTTAGGTTCTCAGCCCCCAGCTCCCCGCCCCCCACCCAGCCTGGGTCCTCCTCGCTCCACAGTCAGGGGCCTCCCCCCAAAGTGGCTCTGTTGGTTATAGGATTTGCAGTCTCCTCAAATCCTCAGGATTGGGGCAGAGAGGAAGGAAGGGCTCCTGGCCTCAAGATGCCTCCTTGTGGACAGATGGGAAAGCTGTGGCCCAGAGATGGTGTGATTGGCCTAAGGCCACACAGCACTCTGGCAGAGCACTCTTGGACTGTGTGACATGCAGGACTCCTACTGCTCCCACCCAGCACAGGGACACCTGGGAGGATACCTGGGTCCTGACAGGCTCTGGCCCAGGCTGTGAGCCTCCCATGGACACACCTGGAGTCTCAGAAGACCTAACACCTGTGTGGGCACCGCACAGTCCAACAGGGCTCCGGGCAGGGTCCTGCAGCCCCTGCTGTGCTAAGCCCAGCAGGCCCCAGCGGGGTGACTAGGGTGACGGGGAGGGGGGGGCACTCAAGGCAGGGGTAGTGGCCCTCTGCCACCCAGGGTGCGTGCCTTCACGTGTTTTTACCCGGGCTTTCTGCCTGGACTCCATCACTGAGTGCCTAATGTTGAGCCCCCAGGGCCAGCTGTGCACACAGTAGATGCTTAATGAATGCTTCTTGAGTGATGAGTGTCCCTCCTGAGTTCCTCTGTGTCCTCTTCTCCCTGAGCAGTAGCCTCAAATCTTCCCTTGCCATGGAAGCCCGAGAAATGAGGCCCTTGAGGAAGACCAAGGCCCAGGGTGGCCTCCACCCCCAGCTCTGCCCCTGCTCCCCCCCAGCTCAGGGGCCCTCCCTGCCTCCACAGGCCTCCTCTGTAGCCTCCCTGAGCCGAGACCCAGCACGCTATAATTAGAGTCCTCCTTCCAGGCCCTGGTAATGAGGGGGTGTCGGGTGCCAGCCGTAATTACAGCCTGGTTAAAATGAACAGGAGCCGCCTCCCGCCAAATTACAGAGTCTGCAGCCGGACTCCCTCCTGCCCGCTCCCTTTTTATGGGGCTGGTTAAAGGAGGGACCGGAGTCGATGGGGAACCAGCTCAGGCCGGGGCTGCGGTCTTGGGAGAGTCGGGAGCTGGCAGTTTGGGCCTGTGCTGCTTTGAAGCCACCTTCCCACCTCCGCTGGCCCCACCCTGTCAAAATTCCCACGGCCTTCCCGCGGGAGCCCCCAGCGAGGGGCTGTGTCTGTTCCCGGCCCGGGTCACGGACTTTACGGTGGATGGGCACAGCAACCCACAAGACAGGTCCCCACCCCGTCTTACCCGCCCAGGTTCAGTGCTGCAGTAACTCGCCCTGAAGTGCACAGTGGGTGAGGGACACGTCAGTGCTCCTGCCAGGCCCACGCGGGGGAAGATTCTGGAGCGTGGGTACCCTGCATGCTGTGCCCCACTGCAGTGCCCGGGCCTCCCATTCATCCTGAGAGGGATGCAGTTGGCAGGCTGTGGCCCGAGAGGCCCAGCGGGGCCATCCTTCCCTTTTAGGGATAGAGCTCGGGCTGGGTGCAGCTCAGTGGGGGCCCTTGCCTTAGCTAGAGGCCCTGGGCTCCTCCAGCTCTCCAGTGCCACCTCAGGATCCACGGAGGCCGAGCTGCCGCCCGGGGGGCCTTTTCCACCCCAAGCCGGGCCTTGGCTCAGAGCTTGGGGTGCCAGGGCGTGAAGGGCTACGCAGAGCACTGAGGCCAGGCTCTCCTGCCCGGCACCCCCAGGCTGGGGCGGCACGGCCGAGCCATGGTGGGGACTGGACAGAGGACTCTACAGGGCCGCGTGGGTCAACGTGATGGAGAAGGGATTCTCCCATCCCTGGCCTGGCTGGTCCCCGTCCCCCAGGGAATGGCGACCTCTCCCCATGGCCGCCAGTGCCTGGCAGCCCTCCCTGCCTCTTGGCCGGCTTTCCTCCCAGCTGGAAGGACGGCTCCTGCCACCCACTGCCCACTCGCCACGACCAGCCCGGGGTGACTCAGTCTCCCAGTTGCCGCCTGCTCCTCCTCCCCCTCCCCTCCTCAGCGCTCTCCGGGCCTCAATAGCGCCTTTGATCCCAGCTCTCAAGGCCCCTGAACAAGGGCAGCCTGTCGCCTCAGCAAGGTGCCAGGGACAGAGCTGTGACGAGGACAGGGTGGGCACGGCCCCCGTCACCAGGACGGCCCAGGTGCTACACCCAGAGGTGCCCCGTTTGGAAGGCCCGAGACTCTGGGGAGGCGCCTGGCTCACTTGGCTCTTCCGGCCAGGACCTGAGGGCATCTGCAGAAGGACACCTTAATTAGGAAAGAGGGCGGCTGGCCAACGGGCTGGACACACCCACGCCACCAGGGGCCTCTGCACGCCCAGCCCGGGCCGGGCCCTCTTGCCTGCTCCTGCGGCTCCACCTTGGGTCTTGGGAGGCCCCCTGCAGCAGCCCTGCTCGCCCACCTGGCGGGAGGCCCCTGTGGAGAAGTCACTCTGGGCAGGGGCAGAAGCAGTGGCCACCCTGTGCTGAGTCAGAGAGGGGAATGGGCACCGTGTGGCCACCCTGTAGACCCCAGTGCTGTCCACCAGAAGGAGCAATGGCCAGAGGCCTGCCTGGCTCCCCCAGCTCCGGCTCAGACTGCTCGGTCCCAGGAGATGTCCCCAGCAGGCCACCCTCGCACTCCCACGTGAGGAGGGCAGACCCAAAGCTGCCCTGGGCTGTCTGCCCCTGAACACGTCAGGAGGGAGCTGGGGCCTGGCTGGGAGTTGGCCACCGCACTGTGCTCCACCCTCCTCCCTGTGTGTCCCCAGGCAGGTCACAGGGCTCTGTGCCCTAATTTCCTCCTCTACAAAATGAGGTGATCCAGTGTCTCCCAGGCTTGTTGTTAAGGTAAACAGAATCACAGGGTGAAGGTAGTCAGTACAGGGTCTGCCCAGGCACTCGGGAAGCTCAACTTAGTTCAGGTTCAAGTTCTCTCCACAGACTTCTGTTTTGTTTTGTTTGTTTGTTTGTTTTTTGATACCAGGGACTAAACTCAGGGGCACCACTGAGCCACATCCCCAGCCCTATTTGTATTTTATTTAGAGACAGGGTCTCACTGAGTTGCTTAGGGCCTCTCTAAGTTGCTGAGGCTGGATTTGAACTCATGATCCTCCTGTCTCAGTCTCCCGAGCCACAGGATTACAGGTGTGTGCCACGGGCTGGCTCTTCATCGACTTCTAATGCTGTGTGATCCTGGGCCAGCCACTTTACCTCTCTGAGCCCCACTTTCTTAATCTTTGGATATACACTTCTTATGGATACAAAAGTGCTTATATAAAGGGCTTTACAAACTATAAAGGGCTGTCATTACTCCTTTTCTGATGAACACTTCACCTCCCTCCACCCTGCCTGTGAGGGAAGGCTGGGCCATTTCTACTCTGGCTCACTCTAGGGGATTCTGGTGACACCTGGCTCACATGGCCACATATGGGCTGCCCACCCTAAGCTCAGCTCCTCCTGGACAGGGAGGTGACATCCTTGGGCAAGAGGAAGAAGTGGGGCTTGGGTGCTGGCTTGGAGGAGCACCTTCAGCTATCAGGAGGATGACCCACCAGGCGGGGCCCCACCCCTTGAGAAAGGGCGATGTTTCGGGCGGGGGTGGGGACACCTCAGTGGCCCGGGGGCAGGCAGGCCTGGGCAGGAGCTGCCTGGGCACAGCCATCCTTGCTTCTTTGCCCTCCCCTGAAGAATCCCAGAGGCGTTCCTTGGGAGGCCCCAGGCGGTGTGACTCTGGACAGGGCCCCTCCCCTCTGGGCCTCCTTCACACGTGGCTTGTCCTGCTGCCCTGGGCTGCTCTGAGCAGAGGGTCCAGGACTGGCCCAGGGCAGCAGGCCCCGCTCACGGCTCAGAGCAGGCCAGGCCACCTGGAAGACCTGCAGGCTGGGTGAGGAGGGTGGGGTGGTCTCAAAACCCCCCCAAAACCAGGACCCTCAAAACAAGAACGGGGAGCGGGCGCGGTGGTGTACCCCTGAAACCCCCACGAATCAGAGGCCGAGGCCGAAGGATCACAAGTTGGAGGCCAGTCTCGGTGGTTAAATGCCCCTGGGTTCAATCCCTGGTACAAAACACACACACACACACACACACACACACCCCAAGAACGAGTGGCAGCACCAGGCCTTCCCCAGGCTCCCTGACCTGCAAGCTGTCTCCTGCCACCCTGGCTGGCCAGCATGTGGTCACTGGCAAGATGAAGCCACATAGGTTCCTCCAGCCCAGGCCGAGAGGAGGGAGCCCCGGCTCTGCCCTGTGCAGGACTGAGGACACCCATATCGCCGGGAGACTGAGGGCCGGCTCTCGGTGGAAAGGCCCGACACGCTCAGGACAGAACCTCCACATCGACAGGTGGCTTCGCCCCTCTGGGCCTCAGTTTTGTTTCCTTTGGGTACCAGGGATTGAACCGGGGTGCTGAACCACTGAGCCACACTCCCAGCCCTTCTTTTGTGTGTGTTTTATTTGGAGACAGGGTCTCACGGAGTTGCTTAGCACCTCACGGTTGCTGAGGCTGACTCTGAACTCAAGAGCCTTCTGTCTCAGCCGCCCGAGCTGCTGTGGCCTCAGTTTCTTTACTTGTGAAATGCATCTAAAGGGGGAGGGGGAAGGAAGAGTGTGAAGGACCGGAGTCTTACTTCAGCAGCTGCACAAAGGAAACTCTCACAATGGTTCTCGGTGATGGCATGCTTTCCTTGGGAGTGCTGTCCAAGTCTCCTGCCTCAGTTTCCTCATCTGTGAAGTGGGTATCAGAATATCGCCTACTCCATGAGAACACTGGCCTGGCTCCCAGCCTTGGCAGGCACTGAGTATTTGTTGGAGTCACTGAGACCAGGTGACCTGGCGGAGTCTTCTGCACACCTGGCCACAGCCTGCCCATTTCCAGGGAGAGACCCAGCGTCCTCTCTGCCCTGCAACAGGCTCCTTGTTGTCAGGCCCCAGATGGCTGCAGGGCCCCAGCCGGGGACAGCACCTTCCACACCCACACGGCACCCCGAGCAGCACCTGGCATGAGGAGGAGGAGCGGGCACCCTTGCTTCTTCCCATTCCACCGTGGGGACTGTCACCGAGGGACTCACCCCTTAGGTGAATGGTCGGGAGGCCTGCAGGAGACGGGGCCGAGAGGTGCCAGGGGCCTTAGAATTGTAACTGAAGCCAACATATCCTCGCCGAGGCTCAGAGCTCTCTGCCCAGGCTTCCCAGTGCTCTCCGGGCCCCCTGCCCCGGGAGGTGACACAGGGTCCACTTAACAGAGGAGAAAACCGAAGCTCAGGACAGGTGGGTGGGGCCGGCTGGCGCCCTCGCTGCCCGGGGCTGGCCAGCCGCCTGGTGGAGGCCATCGGAGAGAGCAAGCTGAGCCCCGGGGAGCTGGTGGCCCTTCGCCTGCGCGCCTCTGCACTGGGAGGGGCACCCGACAGCAGGTGCTGGACCCGCTCCCAGGTCCTCCTGCCAGGCCGCCCAAAGCCTCCTCCTCAGAAGGGACCTTAGTCCCTGCCTCCCGCTTGGCCACTGCTCTCCTCTTTGACCTCCTAAGGCCTCCCTCTCTGCCCCACTGCTCTCCACGTTGCCTGGAATGTTCTTGTGACACCCCAGGGAAGTGAGGACCTGGGCTCTTGTCTCAGCTCAGTCATCAACATGCTGTGTGACCTTGGACAAGTCCCTGACCCTCTCTGGGACCTTAGTTTTCCATCCGTCATTGAAGGGTTGCACGAAAAGCTTAGATGTTCCATGAATATCAAAACCCCCTCACCAAGCACGGCTGGGCTGCCGCTGGGCAGCTGGGGCCTTGGGCTCCTGGCTCACCTCTTGGCTCCCCAGTGGGTCTCTGAAGAAGCTGGTCCAGGGACCGGGCTGCCAGGCACTGCCACCCTCTGGACTCCTGAGTAACCTGCCTGGGTTCCTTCTGTTCTCTCGGAGCCTTCTGTGCCTGTCTCTGGCCTCTGCCCAAGTTCCCTCCCTCCCCAGCCCACCCTCGCCTGGGGCTGGTGGTCCTCCCGACTGGCAGGACTAGTCCTCTCTGTGCAGTTTTCACCAGTCAGTAAGGACAGCAGGCCGGGGGGGCGCACGGGGGACAAGTGGCCATAAATCACACAGCCTGCCCCCAGTGGGCTGCCAACAGCCCAGTGCGCCCAGAGTGCTGCTGGCTCAGCAGGTCCTCCCCTCCTGAGGAGCCAGCGGGCTGAGTGCTGGGTGGGGGGCAGTGGCTGGGAGGTGTGACAGATGCAGCCACCCACCTGGCCACCTCTGGGCATGACAGGGTGACCACAGCATCCTGGCTGCCTTACAGCATCCCCTGGCTGTCCAGAGGAAGAAGCAGGGGCCATGGCAAGTTACTGAGACTTAGCCTCAGTCTCCTTATCTGGGAAATGGGTGGCTCACGGGAGATAACTTGGGACTCTGTCATCACCAACAAGGCCCAGTGCAGAGCCAGCCAGAAAGGCCCAGGACACCACGGCTAGCCTTGCCCAGGGGACTGGGCAGCGAGGGACCACGGATGTTTAAAGCCACATCTTTCACCCCTTACTTCCCCCTTGCCTAGCTAGACAGGAACAGTGCTTCTGTTTTGGGGTGGGAGGACCCCGGAAGAGCTGCTGGGAGTCAGACCCACCACGGGGAAGGGCGAGGATGCCAACCTGGTTAGCGGCTGGCGGGGCGCAGGCGCCTTGGGCTTCCTCCGTGAGAAAAGTTTGGTTAAAAAAATTAAGTGAGATCACAGGGGTGATATTAAAAGAGCAAATTACTGTAAAGGGCTTCCGCTCATTCCAGATCCGGCTGCAGATGGATGGCGCTAATTACCAAGGAGGAGGAGTGGCCTGCCCTGCCCGTGCAGCGGTCCCCGGGGTGGGGGGGACTCTGGCAGGGAAAACCCTGAGTTCCTTTGGTCTGCAATCCACATTCCTCCCCAGAACCTGGGCCGTGGGGAGGCGGGGAGGCCTGTGCTCTGCAGAAACCCTTCCTTCCGACCCGCTCCCAGGCTGGGACCCCTGAGAATGACAGCTTGGGGTGACTCCTGCTGCAAATCCACAAAGCAACAGTACGAAGATGGGCTTTTTGTCTTTATTTCCTAACGTTGGTGTCCACTTCTAGGACGTTCCTTCTGGGAACTCCACTGCGCCCTGAGCAGGAGATGTCCACTGCAGTGTTATTTACCAGAGAGAAACACCCGAGCCCCGGCCACAGGCCAGGTAAAGGACACCCACAGGTGGGTCACCCTCAGTCAATGTGCCAATTAGGAAGTCACTAGTTACCCAGGAGAGGCTCCTGGGATAAAGGTGACTGAGGAGGTCACACCGTAAATGGAACCTGGACATGCCTGGGAGGAAATGTCGCCCTGTGCGCGCAGCGGCGGGGTTTGGTGGGATTGTGGGGGATTCTTTTCCAGATGCTTGTTTTCCATGTTTGGGGAACTACTGCAACATTATCTGGAATACAGAAGGCAACCAACTGACCACTCTCGGACCAGAAGTGAGGCGCAGAGAGCCAGGGCTGGTGCTGTCTCGAACAGCCCCAGGGACTCTGGCAAGTGACCGTCAGGCTGCAGTGAGGTCCAGCCCCAGACAGAGCGGGTGGGGGTGGCGAGGCTCCTGCACCTGTTGCCACAGGAAGGCCTCCCTGGGGAGGCTCATTGTTCTTCGCCAGGAGGAAGGTGGGGGCAGGGCCAGCGGCTGGCTCCAAAGCCAGGAAATAAATCTTCCCCCAAACCCAGCATCTCCATTCAAGCCAGCTTATTGATGGGGACCCAGGGGGCCTGGGGACGGGGAGCAGCCTTTCCAGGACTCGTGAGAAAATCTCCCTGCTCTGGGCTCATGGCGTCTGGTGGACTCTGGGGACCCATCGCGGAGGTTTCCTCTGGCTGTTTCCTGGTATTGTCAGCCCCTTGCCCCCCACAGCAGCAGGACACCAGGCGCCCAAGGTCCCAGAGCCACCTTCTTTCTAGTCCTCCCTGGTCACCACAGACCACAGGAGCCCAGGCCTTGGTGTGGGGAGTGGGTCCAACAGCCATAGGCCATGTGGGATGTGACAGGCTGTGAGCAGGGGACCAGGCTGTGAGCAGGGGACGTCAGTTCACCAGGGAGCCCGGGTGAACTGACATGAATTTGCATAGCCACCTGCTGCAGCAGGAAGAGCCCTGAACCAGAGTCAGACCCTGGAGTCAGTCCCCAAAGACTAACGTGACAGGATCTCCAACATCCCTGTCCTCCCTGGGCGTCAGCTCCATCTGCGGAACAAGGGACTGCTGACCTGCCAGTCTGGGCGTGATGGGGCACGGGTGGAGCTCATGTGATAGGGTGGCAGGAAGAACACCCCTGACGATGGCTGGGAGGGGTCCCCAGGAAATCCAAGTGACACCCACTTAGGGTAGGTGGTCCCTGAACACTCCCTGGGAGACATGCAGGAGCCGGCCTCTCCAGCCTCCCGGCTTCCTGCCCCGTCCACCGTGGTGCCCACCTCCAGCCCCAGGCTGAGGGGCGGCGGGGAGGGCGACGCGCAGGCTACTCCCCACCTCTCTCCCCCAGCAGCCCCGGGGAGGCCAGAAGCTCCTGGAAATGCTTTCAGCCGGGTGCCAGGGGGTGTGGCAGGGCCCCGGGGGCCGAGGGGACTCAGGACACACACATAAACAGCCACTGCTCCCAGCCCCTCAGTCTGCCCTCCGCCGCCCTGGCCCTCCCTGCAAGTCTGCCCATCCGCCCAGGCATGTCCAGGGCAACAGCCAGCGGAGGAGAACCTCATCCCCAGGGCCTCTGCTCTTGCTGCCCCTTGCGTCAGGATCCCCTGGGCATGGTGTCAGAGCTCCAGGTACTGCCAACCCCAGCAGGGCCTCGCAGGGGGTGGCCAGCAGGGCCGGGGCAACCCAAGGGGCAAGGGGGCGGTGGGGTGACTTTAGTGACACTCCATCCTAGGGAGCGGGGCCTCTAGGGGTCCTGAGGCTGAAGTCCAGTGAGCGAGCCCGAGGGGGAGGGTAGAGGCCCAGGTGGCGGCCGGTAGGGGCTGGGGGGTGGGTGGGGTGGGCAGGAGTAGGCTCTGAGCTTCACAGGAGCAGTGGCTCTGAGCTCACAGGAGGTCCTGGGGCCTGGTCACATCTTCTCCCCTCTTGTCCCTTGGGTTCTCCAGGAGACCTGTTCTCCCGCTGAGCCCCCAGCGGCTGCCCATGGAGAACAGTCTGCTGGGCTGTGAGCTGGGCCTGGCCAGCTCAGGGCTCCGGGGGTCACTTCCTTCCACTTCTGCAATGCACTTCCTGGCTGCCAGTGCCTCCCCTCTCCCTGCAGCTCAGGTCCTGTCTAACACGGGAAGTCTCAGGAGGGTCCAGCCTCAGCGAGTCACCTCCCAGAGCCTGTCTCCCTCACTCCAAAGAAGGACAAGCGCGCCCACCTCAGAGGGCTCTTCTGGGGTTACATTAGCCATGGATCCGTCAACCAACCCAGCACAGATCCCCGCCCATGATCAGAGGGGAAGACGACCAGCAGCTGTCACTGTCAGCAGCGCCCAAGTATCAGGGTAGAGTGCTCCTGAGCCAGGAGCGCTCTCAAGCCTCTGTGGCAGCAGTGGGCACAGGTGGACGCTGGCTGGCCTGATGGGTGGCAGATCAAGCCCTGCCCACCCAGGTACAGAGCCATAAAGTGAGCCAGCTCTGTGGCCTGCTGTTCTATCGCGGTTTCTGCTGCCCCAGAACCAAAGTGGTCCCGTTTGACAGATGAAAAACTGAGGCCAGGGGAGGGTAACAGATCAGCTTGAAGTCACACAGCGTGTGAGCAACTCTGAAGGGGCTAGACCCGGAAATATGAAACTCAAGATTTGGACACCACTGAAGAGTGTGTTCACACACACTCCTTTTCTTTTTTGAAGCACAGACATTTGAGGAAATGTTGTAATATAAAGAATACCAAGAATACCAACTTTAATACTGGGATATTTTTTGCTGGGGGTGTGGAGGAAGGTACTACACAGCACCATTTAACCAAATGGTCACTCTGATACACTTCGAAGACACAAAGTCCTAGGAAAGTATGGTCCATTTGAGAGGACATCAAACGAGTGGCTTGACATATACATCACAACAACAACAACAAATTGAAGAAAAATAAATATCCCGCTCGATTCTTCCCTGCTGGTGCGGCGCAGCGCGCTGCAAGGCCCTGGAGGGTGGGAGTTGTTTCTTGATTCTTTCTTTTACCTGCTCAAGGTTGACTGCGTGGCCAGGTTCAGACGGGACAGAGCCCAGGGTCTGTGCAGGGACCGGGCACAGACTGCAGTTTTAATCACGGTGTCTGCGGGCGCGTGGGGAAGGGCCGGGAGACTGCTTTTAAAAGCAAACTTATTAAAGTGGAGGCCACCTTCCCAACACGATTCTCATTTCCCACCGTGGGGCAAATGGAAAATCGCCCTGTAGGATGGAGGGTCAGCTGTGCTCTGTGACCTGCAAGTCTGAGTCCAGGGCAGCTGTCAGGAGAAAATCCAATTTGCCTTTAAATGTCATTTCAGAGAATTTCAAGCACACCAACTACTTATGGTATGAAAGGGGAAAGGGTACAAATCTAAAAGCTACACAAAGACTTAGGGAAGCCAGATGCCGTGGCGCACACAGGTAATCCCAGAGGCTTGGGAGGCTGAGGAAGGAGGATCACAAGTTCAGCCAGCCTCAGCAACTTAGCAAGACCCTAAGCAACTCAGCGAGACCCTGTCTCAAAATCAAATATTAAAAAGGGCTGGGGATGTGGCTCAGTGGTTAAGCAAACCTGGACTGAATCCCTGGTACCCACCCCTGCAAAAAAAAAAAAAAAAAAGACTTAGGAAAACTACAGTCATAGGGATGAGTCTCAGACAGACACATCATCAGTGACTTGTACAGGTTTTCTTGGGCTGTCCCTGGGTCCCACAGAACAACTGAGAAGGACAAGGCTCATCACATGTGTGGGCATATGCCTTCCAGTGAGTGTGAGTCCCACTTATTTTGCTCTCTGTGGTTTCAGTCACCACATTTGACTGAAAAACTATTAAATGGAAAATTCTAAAAATAAACACTTTGTAACTTTAAAATCACACTCTGTTCTGAGCAGCATGATGAAATTTCACACCCTCCCCCCTGGGGTGTGAATCATTCCTTTGTCCAGGGGATCCATGTTCTATATGCTACCTGCCCTTTTGTCACTCAAGGCCACCTTCCCGATAGGATTCTCATTTCCCATCATGGGGCAAATGGAAAATCGTCCCGTAAGATAGAGGGTCAGCTGTGCTCTGCGACCTGCAAGTCTGAAGTCCAGGGCGGCTGTCTCCTGCACCCATCTCCAATATCAGATTGGCTGCCATGGCGTCCATCACAGGGCTTGTGTTTGAGACACTTGCATTTTACTGCATCGTGGCCCTGAAGCGCAGGACAATGTGGAGATGGCAAGGAGCCGTAAAGTGCTTCCTTGAGGTGAAAAGGTGGAAGTTTTCAACTTCGCAAGGAAAGAAAAAGAATCATTCGCTGAGGTTGCTAAGCTCTATAGGAAATCACTGCTGTTAATCTCTTAGGTGCCAAGTTTATGAATTACACTTTGCCACAGGGGTGTGTGTGTGTGTGTGTGTGTGTGTAACTGATGTTGACCTTTGCAAATGAGTCCAGATGTGGCCCTGGAATTTTCAACACAAGACAGCCACCCTTGGGCTTTCTGAACATCCCCTGAGATGGCCACTGCTGCCCTCGGTTTGGAGGTGCAGGCCATTCAGGTCTGGGAGGCTGGGTTAGAGAAAGTCAGGGTCAGGCTGGGCCCGGAGAAGGTTCCAGACACCCCTGCCACCCTTGCAGGGCCACACCCCTGCCAGGCCAGACGGGTGAGGAGGAGGCGGCTGAGGGAGAAGGGCACGGTGGGAATTCCCAAGACAGGGCCAGGTGAGCAGCCAAGCAGGGAGCATCCTGTTTGGGTCCAGCAGAATGGCCGGGGGCTTGGGGTTGCTCAGAGGAAGACCAGAGAACCAGGGGACAAATGTCCAGCCCACAGCTCCTGGGAGCAAGGCCATGGTAGGATGCCGTCAGCAGCCAGGTGGCTCAGGCCCAATAGGGCCCTACTCAGGAGCTGTGGGGTGCCTGCTGCCTGCTGCTGCAGCCGTCCCCCCACAGGACAGAGAGATGCCACCTGTGGCCCACACGCTGAGCACCTGGCTTCTGAGCATGGACATCTGCTTCCCACCCTATGCAGGCAGCAGAACCAGAGCCTGAGCCCAGCATGAGCAGAGGGAAATCCTGGCACGGGAATACAGAGGCCCGTGCCCTAGGAGGGGCCTCTCCAGAAGATTCCATCAGCCCTTCCCCACAACCCAACGCCTGCAGGCTTGACCCTCTGTGTAATGGACCACCCCTCAGCCGCATGCCTGTGCTGCCCCCTGGACACCTGCCCCCTTCCCTCCTGGTTCTCTTGGGCTATCGGGGAGATGGGGAGGGGGAGGAGGGGGCTGGGGACATGCCAGGGACTCTCCTGGAGTCAGGGATGACAGCTGGGAAGCCACATCCTCAGGGAGGGCTCCAGACTCAAAGGGCCTTGCCTGGAGGGCCAGGGTCCCATCTCAGTTGAATAAGCTCAGAAACACGCAGAGGGACATCACTCTGCCACCATTGTTCCCACCCCCTGGGAAGGCCTCAGCCCTTGCAAGCTGGTGTGGGGCAGTCGGGCCAAGATTTGGGGGGCAGCCAGGAACTGGCAATCCCAAATGGGCTCCCCTTGACAGCAGGGCCAGGTCAGGGCAGGAGCTCAGGCTGTGCCGGGTGCTGGTGCCAAGGCCTGGTGGGCAGCGCGCCCGAGATGCAGGGGGAGTGGCAGGTGGTGCCAGCCGGGGCACGTGAGCAGGACGGACATGTGGCCGGGCCATGTTCTCATGCTGGGTTCAAGCCCAGGGTCAGTGCAAGGAGGGACTGAACCCTTGGACACAGAATGGCCTGCCTGGATGTCATTCAGAACCAATGCCCTCTTTGCCAGGAGCTATGTTGGGACCACCAGATGACAGGAGCATGGTGCGCGCCACGGGCCTCGGGGACGAGTGGGAGTGGAAGGACAGGACCGGCCAGGTGCGTGCTTTGCCTCTTTCTGTGCGTGTGAGAAGCTGTCCCCACAGCCTTGTGGGTGCGGGTCAGTGTCCCCGGAAAGCACAGACGTCCTCATGACGGTGACGTGTACACGGTAGTTCTGGGTAAGGGTGTGAGCGCAAGAGGGACTTTAAACAAACGAACCCCAAAAGACCTCAGGCTGCAGAAAGAATGAGGAGCATCGAGGGCGGCGGATACAGTGGGTCTTCTGGGGACGGCCACACTAACTGTGTCCATTCTGCAGGATACATAAATGACTAATGTAAATTAAAGGATAATTGAAGCCCTTTAGGCCCAAATATTTAAATTATTTAACAGGAATAGGAGAGAGAGGGAGGGAGGGCTGAGTGTGACACCCAGAGAAAGCCCAGCTCAGGGGCAGGCGAAGAAGGCCCCGCCCCCGCCCCTTGAAGGCTTCCTGCCGCCTCCCCCCACTCCGGGCTCTGTCTGCATTGCCTCCCTCCTGGCTGGGCCCCGAGGGCTTTCCTGCTGGGTAAGCACTGCTGAGCCAGGCAGGCTGCGGACCAGGGTGGGGCACCCAGGGTGGGGCGACTCGGTTGCCTTTCTGCTCCCTTAGGCGGGGCCCAGGAAGACCCCAGGAGCTGAGGGCTGGTGCCAGGGGGCCTGGGTGGCTCCAGGAGACACGCACCCCCTTCCCTGAGATACCCGGACCTGGCAAGGCAGTGCTAGAGATAAGGGGGGGGGGTCACTAAGCCCACCCCCACCACGCAGGGAGGAAGAGAGGCCACCAGGAGGGGAATCAGCCACTAGCCAAGGGCACATGGGAGTCCCCAGCCTTTCTTCCTTCCCCTGAGGTCCTCAGATGGGTCCCCCAAGTCACTAGGAAGCCTTACTGGCCTGGTCCCCCCTCCAGGGCAAGCCCAGGGAGGGAGCAGGGCTCTCCCCTGGCCTCCGCCAACCTGCGGGCAGCCCGCAGCCTGGTTCTCGGGGTTCTGCAGCAAGAACTGGCCATGCAAAGGGCCCTGGGGGGGGTGCGGTCGCTGCTCATGTCCCCTGACCAGGGCCTGGGGACAGAAGGTAAGAAGGCCCAGACTCTGGCCCCTGAAACGGACAGATTTGGCTGGGCTGGGCGGGAGGTCAGTGCGCACAGGGTCAGGTCTGGGAGCTCTGAGGCTGCGGCCTCGGGAGGACAGCACTGGCAATGCTGGGAGCCTCCATCAGGGCAGCCCTCAGTGGGCGGAAGGAAGAGCCAGGGCTGCCGGCCACCTCTCCTCTCCCGCGTGTCTGTGGAGGGGCGCCCTGGGGGCCGGCCAGGTGGACAGCACCTTCTCCGCGGCCCACTCTGCATATGCAGCTCTGGCCCGAGCCGCCTTCCCTGGTGTTCTGGAACATTCACTCTGCCATCGCTGTGACCTTCTGTCCTCAGATAAAGGCGGCGCCTTAGGAGCAGGGATGGACCTTTGCTATCTTTACTGTCTCAAGAAACCAGCGACGAGCTTCCTGAACAATCCTGCGGGGCCTGGACATGCCCCTGGTGGACAATCGTGGCCATCAACTTTGCCCTGGAATCTAGGCAAAGAGGCTTGGGGACGAACGCTCTGAGAGCAGGGGCAGGACCAGACGGGTCCCAGACGGCCTGCAGGGTGGGTCCTGGTCACACGGGGAAAAGGCAACGGAGCTCAGGGTCAGCCTTAACCATAGGATGGACACTCATGGCCTTTTCTCCCTCAGAGGAAGACAGTGGGGTCCACGGGGGTGACCACAGGAGGCTCTGGACAAACAGTGTCAGGAGGAGTCCCTCGCCCTCATCCTCCACCTCTCCTCAAGTTTGACACACTCTGTCCATCCAGCTGTCCACCTGTCCTTCCCTCCTCTCCTCCTTCCTGCCTCTGCCAGCCCGCCTCTCACTGGTCACCCATGCCCTGGTTATGATGGATAGGAGCTGACCATGCACCTGGAGGACATGCTACTTGGCCACCTCCTGTAGCTCAAGGGGCTCAGCCAGCCTCGGGAGGGCTCCCCCACCATCCTGAGAGCCCCCTGCTGTGGTCTCACCTGCCCTGGGGCTAGGAAGGCCACCCAGGCAGCCCTCCACCCAGGCAGTCCTCGAGAAGGAACCCGCGGATCCTCTCCCCTCTGCCTTGCTGGGACCTCTCCACGTCCTCCCCCTCTCCAGGCTACAGTATGACCCCGCTGCCCACCACCTTGTCCAAGGATGACCTGCCAACTCCACCCTTCTTGGAGGCAGCCCCACCAATGGGTGGCTCTCTGAACGAAGGCTGCTTCAAGTCTCCACAGAGCCTTGTCTCAGGGCATCGACCATCCCCACCCTGGCCAGCCCTGCCAGGGTTTCTCTGTGGGAGGGGAGAAGGGAGACGAACCCCGGCAAGCGGGGCATTGGCTCTGTTATGCAATAGTCACCTTTTGGGATTCCCCGGTCCTCATGAGGACAGCAGAGTGGACACTGCTGTCCTTCAGTAGGAGGCAGGAGCTGGGAGCCAGGAAGGCCTGCAGACAGAGTGGGCCACAGCAGTCCCCAGAGGTCAGCTGGGGGAGGGCAGCGACAGGATAGCCCAAGAAGCAGGCAGAAGGCTGGCCCTACACTTCTGGAGCACATGGCGGGGACAGGTTGGTGGCACATGGCCTGCTGAGCAACTGCCACCTGGGATGGGAAGGCGCACTCTTCAGACTCAGCCGTCCCTCCACTGCCCTGGTCAGAGGCTGCTGGGGAGCCTGGTCTCCCAGCCCACCCTCAGAAGGGCAGTTCAGACCCAACCTCCATGGGCTCTAGCCCTCGGGTGGCACCAGCAGGCTCTCGCGGCCTCTGCGGGGGAAGGCCTGATGGGGCCGTCCCACTCAGCTCACATCAGCCTTGGAGCTGGAGCAGGCAGGAGCCTCGGGATCCTGACA
This sequence comes from Marmota marmota marmota, assembly GCF_001458135.2. Taxonomy (NCBI): domain Eukaryota; kingdom Metazoa; phylum Chordata; class Mammalia; order Rodentia; family Sciuridae; genus Marmota; species Marmota marmota. Next base: position 2,088,229 of record NW_025999862.1, read on the forward strand.
GCCAGAAGCTGCCGCCTGGGGCTGGGGTGGCGCTGGCCCTCAGCATCCCACCGCGTCCAGGTGCAGCTGGACCCCTCCGACACCAGACCCAGCTTCCCACAGCCAGCGTCCCGGACAGGGCACACACCATGGAGGATAAAAAGAAATCTTTTCAAAAGTGGTCCCAGGGTGGGGGATGGAGGTCCGAGGGAAGGGATCCCGGGACAATAGTGAATGGAGCTGGGATTATTTCCTGAACTCTGACTCCTCGTGGGAACGGGGTTATGAAAAGCTTTTCTCAAAATGGCTATTATTGAGGGGGCCGTCCAAAATAAACACAAGCACGCACACACGGCGCCGGCAGGAAGTGGGAGACATCTGGGAGACATCTGGCTGCGGAGCCGGGAAGCGGGTCGGGAAGGGCCAGAGGGAGCTGGGGACCTCTGCGTGCTGTGGTCACCCACAGTCACCCACGGCCACGCCAGCACGCCCCCGCCCACCAGCCCCGCTGGGGACGCGCATGCCCACATGCCCACGAACCCGTGAGAACCCACGGGAATCCGCAGGATCCCAGTTCACGGTGGCTGCAGGACGCACACTCTGGGAAACGGACATCCTGGCTCTCAGCACCCTCCCTCCTCCCTCTTTGGGCTGCTGTGATCCTTCTGACTTGCCTCCGGGAATACACAGGCCAAGTGCTTCCCCACCACCTGTTCCCTGGTCACCTCCAGGAGCCGCCGGGGAAACGTAGGGAGGAGGCCCGGCAGGGCTGGGGCAGACCTAGGCGAGTCTCCAGGCAACCCCAGGCCTCAGTTTCCCCCTCTGCCTGGCTCCCAGGGGAGGGAACAATAGAGAACGTCCACCCAGCTGACATCTGCCAGCCTCTGCCGTGCTGGCCCGTGGGGCTAGGTGCCGGCTGGTGGTTTAGGGGGTCATGATCAAACGCCAGCACCCAGGTTTTCGGGGGTTATGACACCCGAGTGGTCCTGGGGTAGGGAGCCACCTTCTCCCAGCAGGGCGCCTCCATGCTGCAGGTATGGACCTGTCACCATCCTATGGAGACCAGAGCTCAGAGGCTCTTGCTGATTGGGGGTCCTTTACTGTTTCTGTGTGACAATGTGATGTGCAGAGGGTTCCTCCAAAGACACCTGGATGGCAGAAACCTTGTTTTGTGCAATTGCGAGTCCTCAAAGATTATGTAGCCCAGTACTGGACCTGACAGAATAAGTGATGGGTCGACAGGGCCATGTGGGTTTGTAAAAGAACAGACTCCACAGACAGATTCTTTGGTGTAGATCCTGGTGCTGCCACCCACTAGCTGTGTGAGCTTAGGCAAGTTGCTTCACCTCTTTGGGCCTCGGTGTCCCCAATTATAAAATGAGAAGAACAATGCTGAGTTCCAAGGGTTAATTAAGTAGCATGACATGTCAACCCCCTCACACAGTGTCTGCTGCTTGGTTAGCATTTAATAAATAGAATAAGCTGCAGATTTTAAAAGTCGTCCCCATCCTGTGGCCTTAAGTGGTCACCACTGCTGTGTCACTTCCCTCCACACTGCACCAGGCAGCATGGGACAGGCAGACCGGGCTTTCAGGTGGGGTGGCCTGGGAGGAGGGGGCATAGTCCTGGCTAAGGGCTGCTCTGTCCCAGGCACTTGCTGGCTGGCATCTCCCCAGAGGCTCCGAGAGCTGTGCTGTCCAGCCCAGGGCCACCAGCCTGGCGTGGCAGCTGAAGCCTTAATTAAAATAAAAAAAACTCTGTCCCTTCAATGCACTAACCACATTCCCAGGGTGCAGCGGCGTGGCAGTGGCTACCATGGGGACAGCGTGGGTGGAGGACACACCCACACCCCAGGAAGTCCCCTGGACACTGCTGCTCCTGAGTGTGGTTTGATGGCCTCAGTGCACAGGGGAGGACACGGAGCCCAAAAGCCCACTCTTTCTGCTCAGCCTGTAAGTGGCCCCAGCCGGTTGGAACAGCTGGGTCCTCATTAGGTGCTCCCCGACCCACCTGCTGGAAGGCAGGGACACACCTGGTGCTCTGCTGCTGACATGGCGGAGCCCATGTGGCCCACTGGTCCTCGCCCAGGCTCACTGAGGTGCCTCCCTTACTGTGTGCGAGATTCTGGGGCTGCTGACCCTGAGCTCAGATGTAGGGACCCTGGGGACAGAAGTGGCATGGGGGAGCCATGCCAGGGCCTGCCAAGCCAGTCCCAGCTCCGCAGAGGCAGCCAGGCCTTGTAGGGAACAAGAGCCACACGAAGCCACATTCCAGCTGCAGAGGTCCCCCAGGGAGCTTGTGTCCACAGGCTGCATCTGTGTCTCTCAGAGGGCGGGGAGGGGACAGCAGCCCAGGCGCTCTCCCTCCACCCCCACAGGGAGCAGAGCCCTGACCCTGTGGCACAGAACCCAGGTGCTGTCTGCGTGGCTGCTCCGTCTGCCCCCTCCCTCGGTGGCTTCCCTCTTTGGGCTGAACTACCTCTGGGGACCTCCAAGTGTCTCATCACAGATCTTACTACTTCCTGCTCACGTTGTTTTGCACCCTGAGTCTCAGTGTCCTCATCTACACAAAGGGACTTGTCCCACCTGGTGGCAAGACGGGCTGTGCCCCTGTGTGTGTGTGGGGGGGGCCTGGCTCTTGATCCACGGGCACAGAGAGGGCACAGAGGCTCTCACAACTGACCTCCGGGCGCCCGCTCTCCCCAGCGCCTCCGGGCTGTGGGGTGGGCCCAGGAGGAAGGGCCAGGGCCTTGGCAGAGTGGCGGGACAGGGTGGGCCTCTCCGCAGGTCTCCAGCACCCGGATGTGAACCCAGCCAGCCAGAGTCTCCCTCCTGGCCTGGGGACTCCAGGCAGCCATGTGGCCTCTCCAGGCGAGGAGGGCATCCAAGGCCACTGCAGGACGACAGGCAGCAGTCTGGGCCATTATTATCCCTGTTGCTAGAAGTCACGATTCCTGTACACCTGGCCTTCCCTGGCCCTGATGGCCAGTGACACTGCTGTGACACTGTGTCCTGGAGCAGCCCTGAGAGACTCTGGGCCTCACCTTGGGCATGGGAACGGGAGGCCCCTTCTGATCGGCTGGCCTGTGATGTAGAGATAGAGACCTCCTGGGGAGGGCCGGCCTAGGCCTGCTGTCTTGGAGCCAGGGACCACAGTCAGGAGAGCCCATCCTCCAGGGACAAAGTGAGATAAGGCCACTAAACAGTTTCTCCCTCGGGGCCCTCTCCGGGTAGGATCCTGCGGGCTACCCAGGCAGTGCTCAGCAGGGGAGGAAAGGCCCAGTTCCTGCCTCACTGAGGCCTCCAGCTCATTCCTGAGCAGACCTGCACCACCTTGGACACCGGCCGTCACCAGGTTCCGAGGTGCAAGGTGATTCTGTGACCCAGAGCTGAGCTACGGCGCCCTGGGGGAGGACCTCAGCCTCCTTTGCAACAGGCCAGCTTGTGTAGACCACTGGGGGGCGCCATGGCGACGGCTCCTCTAGGGACCCCTTTGGCCTGGGTGAACCACGGAGCTTCCCTGGGCTGCGTGGGTGACATCCCTCCAGTTGAGCTGCATCACAGCAAAAGGGGCTCAAGAGAGAGGAGACTTATGAGGACACGAAACCCCAGCCGAGGCCTGTTTCTCTGGGACTCAGTTTCTCCATCTGTAAAATGGGGACGAATCTTCCTACTTTAAGAGATTTTGAAGATGAGTGGCCCCACACAGTAGCATGCTGGGAACCAGTTCCTGGCACACAGGTAGGCCACCATGATGATGGACCTGGACACAGCAAGGCCAGAACCAAAGAAACCACAGCTTCTTGGATTCTAGGCTGGTAAACTCAGAGAGGCTTAGAGGCCAGCCCAAACCTGCCCTTGAGGCAGGAACCCCACGGAAGCCATCTTGGTGGTTGGGGACTGGTACCGGGAGCCCCCTCTTTCTTCTGAACTTCTTCTGACTTCTCGGCCACAGGCACTTCAGGTCAGACAGGGGGATGGCCAGAAACACCAGACACACCTCTGCTGCCCCTCCCCCGCCCTCCCCTGGGTCTCTTAAACATGAGCCGGAGTAGCCGGAGGTGGGGGGGGAGACAGGCGTCTGCTGGGCCGGAGGAAATCATCGTTGCTGGCCTCTGCTTAGCCGTGACCCTAACAGGAAGTGATTAGGTGGGCCCTTGGGAGGCTGGAGTCTGGGGGAGCAGAGAGCAGGACGAGAGGCCTCGCTGCCCACGCCCGCAGCTGGCCCTGTGCCCCGTGGGAGCCCACAGAGGCTGCGAGGGCCCCGCAGCACCCAGAGCCCGCCCTCCTTCCCTCCTGGGTTCCCAGGATCCCCCTGACTGTGAACTCAAGAGGTGACGTCCAAAAGGAACCCAGTGACCTTGGTGCCTGCTGGCCCGGGGCCAGGGAACAGAAGCCAGAAGATACAGAATGGCGTGCCACACTGATGGCTGTCCAAGTCATCCAAATACGCAGGGCCATGGCAGGAGGCGAGGGTGGCTGGGAGACGTGTGGCTAGCGATCTCTGGGGCTCCTGGGTGCAGGCAGGGCTTCCGGCGGGGAGGCTCAGCAGGGGCAGCGCCTACCATGCCACCCTCTCCCCGCCTGCAGCCCCTCCGGCTCTCACCAGCCGCAGAGCTCCGCCAGCTAGAGGAGTCCCCCCAGGTTGGGCAGCTCCCCAAGGGCAGGCCTGGGAAGGTTCGCTCTGGGTGAGCACCAGCCCGGGAGACGGCGCTCACAGGGAGACTCCCGGATGGAACTCTGAAAGCTGCCCTGCCAGATCACCCAGGACCCTGGGCATCGCCACCACATAGGACCCACTGTCTGCCTCCAGGGGACACCTCGCTCAGGCACTGGGGGGACGGCTGGGCCCTGCCATGCTCAGCACCAAGTGCGACAGCAGCATCAAGAGGAACAGGGCCTCTCACTGCCCCTGGGACCTCCCGTGAAGTCCCCGGGGTTGGGGGCATGCTGAGGAACACACCAGTGTGCCCCCAACTGCCAGGACCACACCCTGCCGCCCAGCCATCCTGCCCAGCCCATCCCTCTTTCATTCCTGTGCCTGTGTCCAGCCCTTTAACCTGCAGGAACTGTGGGGGACATTTGAGTGGGTGCCGGAGCAGGGAGGGAGCAGGTGGGGTGTGGGCTGGTCAGCCCTGGGGAGTGACCCACACTCAGTTCTGTGTCTCAGGCTGACAGGGCCAGCCCCGCTGGGTGGTGTGGGGGACCCTGCCGGGCCTCGAGGTGCTCCCCAGGACAGTCTACCCCTGCGATCCTCCGTCCACCCCCCCCCAGGGACCCCCTCCCAAGCGGGCAGGAGCACTCCCACCACTGTTTATTCAGTGTCTGAAGCGCCCACACTTCTGCCTGAGGGAGTCCCAGGCGGGGGCTGTTTGTGGTAAAGTTAATGAGGCGACTCTGGTCCCCTCCCAATTACCTGCCTGCAGGGGCCTCTCCCGCTGTCCTCACCTCTCCCAGCTCAGGTTTCCCTCTCCCCAGACCCAGGCAGCTGGCCAGATGAGGGAGATGGACAAATGGACTGGGCGGCGGGCACTGTTTTCTCTTGTCTTAAGATAAACACTGAATAGTCCCCTAAGAGAGAAGGAAGGACCGTATGAAGTCCAGGTAAAGACACTCGGAAGCCCAATAAAGCTGCTCCCTCCTGACCCAAGAGGCCACAGGCTGAGGACGGTGCACTTCCCCGCAGGCTACTGTGCACTGGGCACGGAAGCATTCGCACAGTGACAGCTGACACTCACAATAACAGGCACTCAGGACGGGCCAGGCTTTGTGCCGAGGGCCTTCTGGGTATGTGCTCAGCCCACATCACCTGAAGCCGCCTGCCCCTCTACCCATTCCACAGACAGGAGGCCTGAGTCCGAGAGGTGAGATAAGGTAAGTGATCAGCAGCCACGGACCCCAGAGACCCTAAGCCTTGAGTGACGCTGCGCTTGGAAGAAAAGCATTTGAACTTCGTGATGGCGTTAGGGGGCAGACTGCTATTAATTCCATTTTGGGGTTGAAGATGAGGCTCAGATGGGCTAAATAACTTGTCCACAGTCGCACGGTTAAGATCTCAAACAATGGGCTTTCAAACCAGTCTGTTACCGAGCTGTCCACATAAACATGAGTCTTGGTGGCTAAGAAGAAGGTGGCCAGGTGGCCTCTGCTCACCAAGTGGCCTCTGCTCATCAGGCTCCTCGGTCTCACACCCAAAAGGATCAAGCCCAGGCTCCGTGGTCTCTGCTGCTCCACACCCACTGGGGCCTCCTGGCCTTCGTCACTCTTGACAGGCCCCTCTGCCCCCCCCACTCCCACCTTACACCCTCTCCCTCCTCGGGGAGGCTCCTCCTGGAGCTGGGAAGATGTGAGCCATCTCCACCTGTGCCCTCCTCCCCTCAGCCAAGCAGAACTCTGTGAGCTTCTGGGGGACAGTTTTGGGTCCCTTTGGGGCTTGGCAAAGAAGAGAACTGTGACTCGTGGGGCTCCTGTGCTCAGGAGCAGGCCCCTGTGGCCTGTATGTGGAGGCACCCACAGAGCTTCAGGGCCCAGCCCGGGTCTCCAACCGCCCCCAGAGGAGCAGCAGGGACTTCTCTGCAGGAGCCACCAGGAACAGCAGCAGTGGACGCCAGGCTGCACGTGGGAGCTTGGGCAGGGAGGCCCTGTACCGAGGAGGCGGCCACTGTTGGTCTAAGGCCCAGCTCCGAGGGGCACTTTACGGCTCTCTGAGTGGGTGCTCTGCTGACAGCTTCTCCGGCGGGCACCTCCCGGCCTGGCTGCTTATTTACGAGCTGAAAGGCTCCGAGGGGGAGGTCAGGAATCCAGCCCACACCACCTGATCCTCAGCTCTGGCTCCGGGGCCAGGAAGCCATAAAAAATGATCTTGCCGTCCCTTCCCCCAAAGGGGGGGTGGTAGCAGAGGCTGGGGGCAGGGAAGACACAGGGCCTGTTTCAAAGCCTGCAAAAGTGAGCAGCCATGAAGGAGACCGCTGACCCTCGGCCTCCTCGCACCGACGGCCCAGGCTCCTGCACAAGGCTTTGCCCAGCCCTGGGCTCCGGGCCTAAGCTGCCATTGTCAGCTGTACTCATATTTATGGGGCATCTACTTCAAGCCCGGGGGTCAGCTCCAACATCTCATTCAACCTTCACAGCATCCACGGGTGGCATCTGTGGACTCAGGTCTCCACTGTTCTCTGCTGTCCCTACCAGGCCTCCTCAGTTTACAGGTGATGTGTGTATGAAGCCCAGAGAGGGAAAGGAACTTGCCCGAAGTCACACAGCATGGTAGTGGCAGAGCATGGGCCTGAACCTAGCACTCCTGACCCCAGTGCTCAGGGCCCATGATGCAGACTCCAGGAGAGAGAAGGGCAGGATATTGCAAGATGGAGATGGGATGCTCCCTTCCGGTGGGAACTGGTCTTGCCGTCTATACCCTGCCTGAATGTGGTGGGGCACTCTGCAGGGCTGGAACTCTGGGATGGTGCCTGGTCCCAGGCCAGCTAGTGGGGAGCTGCCCCTCCTTTCCATAGCATCCCTGGCCATCCTTTAAAAGTCCAGTCCCAGAGCCGCAGGCTGGACTCCAGGAGCCCTCTAGCACCCCCCTAAGTGTCCTCAGCCCCCATCTGGCTTGGGAAGGGCCAGCGTCACACAGGATGTGGCCGTCTGGCTGACTGCAGCCTCCACCACATCCCCTCTGGGCACCATCCAGGCCCAGTGCTGAGGAGCGCTGACCACGAAGTGACCCCGCCCTCTGTCCCCATCCCAGCCCACTCTGGCAGGGCCTCCAGTGCACATGCCCCTTCCTTCCCCCTGCAGAGGGTCAGTTCCACCCAGAGAACCAGCGCTCACCTCGGCTGGGCTGGGGCTCCAATTCCGGTGGCACTTGCAATGGCGCAGATGGGGGTAGGGGGTGGGCGGCTGCAGGCCTCGGGGAGGCCTGGGCCCCCTCCCTGGTGGCTCCCTGGTGAGGGGCTGTCTGCAGATAATCAGGGAACAGATTTGGAAAGAGGGAGGGAGAAAAAGCTCTCCGGCGCCAGACGGGATCCTTATCTTCAGGGGCAGAATGTCAGGGCGGTGGTGGCGGGAGGGCAGGGAGTCCAGCAAGAGGCCCAGGACTCCTGTTTCTGCAGCCAGGGAAGGCAGAGGGGACCCTCGGGGCCCTGGGAGGGCTGGGGGTGGGGGGCAGAATGTATGTGGGGGTGTTCTGGGCCAGAGAGCAGGAATCTGGCCCCTGGGGAGGGGACCTGGATGTCAAATCCTGCCCTCTCTGGCCCATCTCTACACACAAGGGTCTCGCCACGTGTTCCGACTGGCCCTGGGAACTCCACAAATGAACACCCTGGAAGGGACCCAAGGTCCCCAGGTCCCCCAAGTCACCAACAAAGCAGCCAGGTGCTGGGTGCAACCATCCCAGAGAGCTAGCCCTGCCTGCGCCAGGAGACCTGGCCATGTTCTCTGAGGAGCTGCACCTCTGCACTCTTACCCAGAGGAACAGGACCAAAGTCCACCTGAGAGTATCCGCAGATACCATCAAGAAAAGTGAAGGGAGGGCTGTCCTGCCTGGGGCCTCGGCCTCGGGCCTCCTGCCCCAGTGCTGGGCCCAGACCTTTCCCATGAAACCCCGCAGGAAGCAGGCTCTCTGATGGGCATGTTTCCCCAGGGTGGCCCCAAAGCCACAGAACCAGGCAGCACTGATTCCTTAGCCTGGACTTCCCTGGGTCTGGGCTGATCCCAGGGATGAGGCTTCATCTCCATATGGGTCCCCAACCAAAGCTGGGCATGGTCAGGGGGGGGTCAAGGCACAGGCTCCAGACCTGGTTCAGATCCAGCCTCTACCAGCTTCTGGCCGTGTGACCCAGGACAAGTGTGCTGGACACCCCAGCCTGGCTCAGCCTGCTCACCTATGACACAGAGGAGATGTCCTTTGGGTCTCATGTTCTGTGAACGTCCCACTTGACCTCACAGCCGGGGTCCTGACCCTGGGGAAACCTGACCCCTAACGAGAGCCAGGAAGCAACACACGCGCTCAGCTCAGTCAAGGAAACGGCAAAGTGCGCCCACGTGTTCTGGGGCCACCTGAGGCGGACTCTGGTCCTCTTTGTTCATCTCCCAGAGGGGAAAATGCCAGGAAGGGTCCTGACAGAAGGGAAGACCCAGGCTGGTTGGGCTGGGGATTCAAAGCAGCTCCCCCTGCCCCACCACCCGCCCAGGAGGGCCTGGCTGGCCTGTCCCCCAGCTGTCATGGGCAGGGGCTGGTCCTCATTAGCTGCTGTGGCAGCTGAGGGGACATGGAGATTGTGCAGGCTTCAGCTATGAACCAAAGCCAGGCCAGGCCAGGCTGGTCCCCTTTGGGCTGCAGTGCTGGACTGGGGGGCTGGGGAGGAAAGAGGAGGCTAGGAGGTGGGGGTGGGGTGGACAGCTTGGCGGGGGAGGGGCGGGGGTGAGAGCTGGCTGGAGCCTCTAGCATTTTCCGGGCTATTATTCTGGGCAACTTTTTATTTATTCAGAGGTTGGGGATGCGGCTTAGCATCTGTCAGCTCAATATTTATTACAGACCCATCAGCCCTGGACTGCGGACCCCGTGATGGGGGCTGCCATAGGGCCCCCTCCCCCATCGTCTCCTCAGAGTCAGGACACACTGGAAACTCTGCAAGGAAAGAAGAAGGGCCCTTGCTTCCTGTCAGAGAGCCGGAAGCTCACTCTTGGTTTACCTTTAGGAAAACCGAGGTGTCAGGCAGGGATTGCCTTGCTCAAGGTCACGGGGCACACTGATCCTGGGTCCCTGATCTCTCTGCTTTCAGGCCATCAGAACGAATGCCGTGAAGTGAAAACATCCCAGGTCACAGCCAGAGGTGTGACAGTGACCTGCCCACCAGTCCCCAACCAGGTGTAGACAGAGCTGGCAGGAAGCCTGGTGTTAAGGTCACAGCTTTGCCTATGAGGTCCTCGAACCCCCACTGCACGGCAGGGTGACCAACCATGCCCACCTCACAGCCTGCAGGGACCGCAGGGAGGCCTGGGAAACTGTAGAGTGCTGTGCCGCTGGGATTTGTCACTCCTTTACATGCTGCATGGGCTGGACCGGGAAGAAGAGGCGGGGCGGGGACTGATGTCTGCCCACTGTCACCAAATCCCTTCTTACCACGGTTTCCAAGGCAAGGCAGGAGGTGGCTGGCTCATTAATCAGCAGCAAGAGCCCCCTGTTAATGACTGAAGCCATATAAATGACCCAGAGCAACGCAGGGGGTGCCAACTGGCGGAACTCACGGTGACATCATACACCCATCCGGCTCCAAGCCTTCCAGCAGCCTGAGGTCAGCTCACAGAGCCCTGGCACCTCCCCCACCAGCCACACACGGAGCCAAGAGGAGCCTGGCACTGCCAGGGCTGGGGCTGGGCCACCAGCTCGGATTCCACAAGTTCCTCCTTCCTCGTGCACCGCCCCCCACGGTGGCTTCTCCAGCAGCCCCCTGACTGCGTCTCAGCCCCGCATCCCCCAGGAACAAGGCTGCGGCTTCTCATGTAACACGACGCTGTGGAGTGAACTTTTGGTAAATGAAGATCTTATTTAAAACTGTCAGGGGAGGAGAAGGGAGAGCTGCCGTCTGGCCAGGAAGAGGAGGTGCTGGGGGTGTTGTGCCCAGGGCCACCAGCTGTTCCTGGGGTGTCATCAGGAAGGGACCAAAGGGCCCTGGACCGTGCTCTGCATCACCTACGAGGCTCAAACAGGGTCTCCCCTTCTGGAGAGTCCGACAAGGAGGTCACCTCATTGGGGAACTCAGCCACGTGGAACAAAGTGGCTTGAGTTTGTAGGACTTCTCAAGAATGGCAGGACTTGGTTTAGAGAGCCCTGGGGGGGTCAGCGGAGGCTGGGGTCCTCTACCTTAGCTGCCCAACAGGCCCTCAGAGGGAGCTCTGAAAGACCCAATGCCCAGCCAGGCCTTACAACCAGTTACCACGCAGCTAGGGCTGGGAGTCGCTCACCTGGAATCAACTTTGTCAGATCCACAGGCCACACCGGGCCTGGACCTGCAAACCAGAGCCACCCGCCAGAAGGCCAGGCACCCTGTGAATTTTGAACAACTGCTAGGAGTTCCCGTGCACCATGCAGGTTATTCATTCACTGGGCACCTGCTCATGGAGGGCCCGCCCTGCACTGGACACACCATTCTGGGGATCAGGGGGACATCACTGAGTGACATGGCCCGGCCCTCCTGGAGGGGGAGCCAGACCAGAAGCCCACAAACACTTCGGCACATAATTCCAGTTGGGAGTAGGTGCAGGGGGAGGGGAAGTGTCATCGTCATCGTCAAAGAGGCAGGAGATGAGGGCAGAAGGCTCTGAGGAGGGGACATTTGAGCCAAGACTGAATGATAAGAAGGAGCCGGCCATGCCCAGGTCAGTGGGGCAGCACTCCGTGCCGGGGCAGGTTCACAGATGTGGGGAGTGATTCTCCTCTCCACGAGTGTGGAACCCACACTCTCACCAACCCCGCACCTCACGTTTGCCGCATGCCCGGCTGGACAGGAAGTGCTCGGGAGAGGCTGGCAGGCATGAGGGTGGCACCCGCTGCCCCTCCGGAAGTTCTACAGATTGCTGGGCCAGGAACCCGTGATCTTGGGTTCAACCCCATCATTTAACAGATGGGGAAACTGAGGCTCAGAGGGGACGATACAGTCCACTGTGGAGCTTGCTTGCTGCTGTTGAGTCCCCTGTTGCTGGCTGCTCTCTGTCAACAACCCGCATCTTCCAGCCTGCAGGTACAGCCTGCAGCACAACCTACAGCCTGCAGCACACTCGGGAGCTGGGCTGCTGGGAGGTGGGGGGCCCCACAGGCCCAAATCCTCTCACACCGGAGGCACATCAAAGGCCAGACAGAATGGGGCCAGATAAGGTGATGGAATCTGGGATTTGGTGGGCTCTGGAATTTCCCTTAGGGGGAAGGCGGGTCCCAGCTGTCCACCCGCTGGGATCATCCAAGGGAGAAAATGACATAGAGTGGGTAGTCCACGTCCCCAAGTCAGACCTGATATGCACTCATGGACAGCGTGGCAGCAGGAAAGCAGGAAGGGGACTAGCCGTTGGAATGTCCCTGCTCAGGAGAGGCAAGCTGGGTCACATGGTGAATAGACCACTGAAACTGCTGGCTAACCTGGCCACTGGCCTGCTCTGGCTCCGCCCCGACTTCTACCTTTGCGGTGGAGCCAGGTCCAGCCTGCTCCAGTCGGTAACACTCAGGTGGACAGGTGTCCTCCAGGGGTGATCCTGAGGAGTCTACAAGGCTTTTCTCCATCTTTCTTTCTTTCTTTCTTTCTTTCTTTCTTTCTTTTTTTGGTACCAGGGATTGAACCCAGGGTCACTCAACCACTGAGCCACATCCCCAGCCCCTTTTTTTTTGTATTTTATTTAGAGATAGGGTCTCACTGAGTTGCTTAAGGCCTCACTAAGTTGCTGAGGCTGGCTTTGAACTGCAATCCTCCTGCCTCAGCCTCCCAGGCCACAGGAATGACAGCCGGGTGCCATTTTCTTAACCTTTCTCAGCCACCAGCAGCCCAAGTCGTAGGTGGTAACTCGGGCAGGTTGGCTCTCTCCCCTCTGCCTCAGTTTCTCCATCTGTAAAAGGGAGGGAACACTTGTCCTGGTGATGTCGAGGGGCTGGTGAGCAGCTCAGAGCCAATGCAAAGGTGCTCTTGCAGATGGGGTTCTGCTGTGAGGACCGGGCACACCTGACATGTGACGGGTGGAGGGCAATGCTCATGCTGGCTCTTACCCAGGCCAACGGGGCACTGGGCCCTCCCGCGCCCCTTGGCGGAGTCAGCCAGGCTGCAGTTCCTAGGAAGCTCTGAGGACCGCACCTCCTGCCCCATAAGCACTAGAATTCCCTGGAGGAGCCCTGGACAGCAGGGAGATCAGGGAGTGAGATGGACCTGCCCAGGCCCCACCCTTTCCAGCAGAGATGGGCCTCTGGGGGGCGGGAGCACTCGGGTCCAGGGGACCTCGACTGGAGGGCGGGGGATGGCCTCCTCTCCCTAAGAGGCCAGACCCTCTGCTGGCCCTGCCCCCTCCCTCTGCAAGCTCCACAGGATCCAGGGGCGGGGTGCAGGAGGACACTGTGGAGCCCCACATTGGACCTTCCTGCGGATGTCGGCCGGCCTGGGCCCCTGCAGCTCTGGAGGCGTGAGGTCTGGCTCAGCCCCTTCCCCCACAGCCCCGCTGACCCGCCCCTGGGCTGCTGACCTTGTTCTCCACGCCCAAGAACACTCTCATGGTGACAAAGCGGCTGGCTGATGGCGGCTGGGACCCACCAGGAGGAAAGCGCCCGCTCCTGCTCTGCCCGCGGCCCACAGCTCCTTCCTGAGCCCATGACCGCTCCCCCTCTCAGGAGAGCACTTGGCGAGGCAGTGCAAAGTTATTCTACTCACTCAGCGCCCAGGCACTCCACCGGTGACCACTGAGTCCCCAGCACTTCCGGGGACATCAAGGGAGGTGTGTGGGGGAGGCAAGGAGACCCTGTATCA
>NW_025999862.1:2103045-2108166 GCF_001458135.2 Marmota marmota marmota
GCGCGCGCGCACACACAAGGTATTGCCAAACTTCCTATCTAAAGGGTTCTACCAATTTTCCTCTCCACCCATGGCGTCTGGAAGTGCCAGTTCCCCGTCCCCCACAGTAGAAGTTCCACTGGGTTTTCCAGGCGGAGCAGACGGGCATCTCAGAGTCGCTCTGATTTTCTTTCTCCAGGAGTGAGTGAGCCGGTTGCAGCTGCTGTCGCACATCACTCTGTGAATCGTCTGTTCGTGTCTTCTTCCCACCTGTCAGGTTCCGACTCTTTGTCCCTTAACACTTGAGAGTACTTCATATCTCACTGCAGTCAAAATGGCCGTTATCAATAATATAAGCAACAACATACGTTGGCGAGGATGCGGGGAAAGGCACACTCACACATTGCTGGTGGGACTGCAAATTGGTGCAGCCAATATGCAAAGCAGTATGGAGACACCTCAGAAAACTTGGAATGGAACCACTATTTGACATGATTATCCCACTCCTCAGTTTATATCCGAAGGACCTAAAATCAGCACACTACAGTGACGCAGCCACATCAATGTTTAGAGCAGCTCAACTCACAGTAGTTAAGCTATGGAACCAACCTAGGTTCCCTTCAACAGATGAATGGATAAAGAAAATGTGGTACATATACACAATGGAGTATTACTCAGCCATAAAGAATGACTTTATGACATTTGCCAGTAAATGGATGAAACTGGAGACTATCATGTTAAGTGAAATAAACCAATCCCCCCCAAACCAAAGGCCTAATGTTCTCTCCGATATACAGAAATTAACACACAATTGATGGGGAAGATTCACTGGATTGGACAGGGTGGACTGGGGGGTCAGGAGGAGGGAAGAGAATGCGAAAGACTGTAGAATGAGTCAGACATGACTTTCCCATGTTCATGCATGAACACACGACCAGGGAAACTCCACACCATGTCCAACCACAGGAATGGGAAGTTATGCTCCCTGCATGAATGATGTCAAAATACATTCTACTGTCATGGATACTAAAAAGAACAAATAAAAAATTAGGAAACAGAGGACTTTATATACTAGGGATGGGAGCCTTTTGTCCACGGCACACATTACAGATATTTTCTATCAGTTTATGAAATGTGTGATCTTTTGGCTTTTTTTTTTTTTTTTTTGGTGGTGAACTGAACCTGGGTGGGACTGAACCCAGAGTCTGATGCAAGCTAAGGTCACGCTCCACCCTGAGCCACACCCCAGTCTAGTCTTTTCACTTTATTTAAGGTGTTTTGTAAATTATTTACCAAAAAAAATCTAAATTATACAAAAAAAAAATGACCACTCTTGTGTTGCTTTGGACTTGGGAGTCATTGTTAGAAAGCCTTCTGTACCCAAAGTTGAAGAAGAGTTCACTCTTCAATGTTTTCATTGGGCAGTTGTATCCCTGATCACAGTCGCGTCTCTAATCCGCTCGTGTCTCAAGTTTCACTTTTTGCTGAATGGTCACCCATTGTCCCAGCACACTCATTAAGAAATCTTCCTTGGGCTGGGGATGTGGCTCAAGTGGTAGCGCGCTCGCCTGGCATGCGTGCGGCCCGGGTTCGATCCTCAGCACCACATACCAACAAAGATGTTGTGTCCGCCGAGAACTAAAAAATAAATATTAAAAATAAAAAATAAAAAATAAATAAAAATAAAAATAAAAAAAAGAAATCTTCCTTTAGCCCAGGATCTGAGTAACTGCCTTTTTCATATACTACGTTTCCACACGTGTTTGGGTCTGATTCTGAACTTTTTATTGTCTTTGTTCCATTTGCCGATTCTTGTATCATGTCACATGGTTGAAATCACAGAGGTTTTGTAAAATGTTTTACTATCCGGTAGGAATAATTTTCTTGTTCTTTAGCTTTTTATTATGCTTCTAATTTTTTTCTCCTGCTCAATTGCATTGGCTACAGCCTCTAGCACCGTGTAGAACACTAGGAGAGGTGCTGGGAATCTTTCCATATGGTCTTGATGGAAATGCCTGCAGTGTTTTCCTCTCAAAGAAGACACTGACTTGAGGCCTAGGGTGTGTGTATGTGTGTGTGTGTGTGTGTGTGTGTGTGTGTGTGGTGTATTTTTTGGTACTGAGAATTGAACCCAGGGGCACTTAACCACTGAGCCCCCTCCCCAGCCCTTTTCGTATTTTATTTAGAGACAGGGTCTCACTGAGTGCTTAGGGCCTTGCTAAGTTGCTGAGGCTGGCTTTGAACTCACAATCCTCCTGCTTCAGCCTCCCGAGCTGCTGGGAATATAGGCCTGTGCCACCACACTCAGTTAGGGTATACTTATCAGTCTTAAGAGTAGTCCTCAATTTTCTTGAGTGCTCGTATATGAATAGGTACAGAATTTTATCCAAGGTGTTTTAGCCCCTATGGAAATAATCATGATTTTGTTTCCTCAGGTTCATTAATAATGGTGCCTAAGCCGGGTGTGGTGGTAGAAGGGTCACAAGTTTGAGGTCAACCTGGGCAATTTAGGGAGATCCTATCTCAAAATAAAAATTAATAAAGGGCTGGGGATGTGGCTGTGTGACAGAACGCCCCTGTGCCTTCCCCGGGTGCCCTGCATCTGGCTGATGTTAATGACATTGATGGGTTAATTCTGAAGCACCCTTGAATGCCTGGAATAAGTCAAACATGGTGGAATGTACCGTTTAAAAGAGAAAGACAGAATGGGACTGAATCCCAGTGACCACAGCACCTTTTCCCTGTCCTCTAGGCAAGTCTGAGTCTGTCCTAAGGTGGTCTGTGCAGCAGGCTTCCTGATTCCCACTTCTCAGATGAGGAAACCGAGACCTTCCATAGGAAGCAGCCTGGTCAACAACACAGAGCTAGCAAATGAAGGAGTCAGGATGCGACCCTGGGTCTTGGTGACCCCAAAGGCCTTGATGATACGCAGGTAGCACGATTGTCTATATTTGGAGTCATTTGAATGCACCTTCTCTGATCAGCTGTGGGAGGGCTATGTCTCCTTAGGAATTAGGGGGTGGAGAAGGGGCTCCCTACTTTGCAGAAGCCAGAGTGCTCCTCAAGCCAACCCAGGCTCAGCAGAGAAACGGGGTGAGGGGCTGACAGGGTGCTGCTGGCCAGGCGTGCTGTGGGCATACAGTCTTCGTGCCAAGGGAGCCGGCACCTCCCCCCGGGCGCACCTGCACCCGCCAGCCTCAGCCCCGCTCTGCCTGGGCCTCTCTCTGCACAGGGGGAGAGCCACTGGAGAATGACACAGGTCCAGGGCCAGTGGGCTGGGAAGGAAGTGAGCTCTCCTGCCTGCTGGTCCGCCGGCCCCGTTTTCTAAGAACGGGCGACCGGCCGAGGCTTACGTAACCTGGAGTGGGCACGGCAGATGGCGCCTGCTTCCAGCCCAGCGCTGACACTAACCTCCCCTGACGTGGCGCCCGGCCTCCTCTGCTCCGCAGTCCTGGGCACGCAGCAGGGCTCAGGGCACGGAGAGGGACGGCAAATGGCCCAAATTCTTGTGATCTGGCTCAGGCCCTGGCCAGCCAGGAAGGCGGAGAAGCCAGAGCCCACCCTCCAGGAGGCAGGTTCCAGCCAGGGAAAGGGACACTGGGCCCCTCCTCGCCGTCCCCAGCCGCCAGGTCCTGCAGGATGCACCGCACAGTCCCGGGGCCTCCGGCCCCTGCTCGGCCAGCCTCCTGCCTCCGGCACCGCCCTGGCCTTTCCTTTCCCAGCCCACTGCCACTCAGACTCTTTGGTTCCTTTTGCTGTAGGTAAACCGAGGCTCAAAGAGGGCAGGTGACTGGCCTGTCACAGACACAACTGCCTCCAGCCTCCTGGTCCAGGCACTCTCCAAACCCCTACAGAGGCAGGCCCTCCCCTTGCTGATAACCCCGGGCGGTCACCAGGTCACCTCATGGACCACACTAAACTACCCCATGGTGTCATGTGAACTTTGATGACTGGAAAGGGTCCCAGAACTCCCCACGATGACCCTGGGCCACGTGGGGCTAATTTGCTCCATGTCGAGCGGGGAGCACTAAATAGAAAGAAGAAAGAGGGGTGACAGCGATTTGTGGGTCGATTTTCTTCCAGGCAGGAAGGGAAGGAACCGGACCTGCCCTGACCCTCTCATCCAACCTCCCCAACAGGGCACCTCGTTACAGGGCCCCACATTATCCACCCAGGCTTGGGGAGGTACAATGTGGGAGGCAGCCAGGGCAGGGTTTTAGGATTTCAGGGTGACCCTGTTCATTTGGATTGAAGAAGCACAGAGAGAGAAAGGGACTGGCCCAGGGCCACACAGCAGATTAGCCATGTGGCTGGGATTTGAATCCAGGTTTCCCAATTCTCAGCTCAGGGCTTTCTTTTGCTATTCCTTGATGTTTGTGTATGTATGTGTGTGTGTGTGTGTGTGAGAGAGAGAGAGAGAGAGAGAGAGAGAGAGAGAGAGAGAGAGAGANNCTGCACAGCGGCAGGTCCCTGCCTGGCAGCACCACTGGCTCCTGGGTGTGCAAGGCTGCGCACCTCCTGAGCACCTGCTGTGTACCCAGCGGGGTGCTGGAGCCACAGGTGAGTGAATCACACAGACTCTCCCTAGTGGCTCTGGGCCCCAGCAGGTCGTCTCCCTGGTCACCTCAGCCCACCCTGCCTCCAATCCTGTGGCCCCAGCTCTTGACAATGACAGACCCCCAGCCCATCTCCGTCACTGCTCACTCTGCCCTGCTGGGTCACAGAATGACCGAAGGTGGGGTGAGGGAGGGGCCAGAGCAACTTTCCTGGAATTTCTGACTCAACTTCTTGGAAGCCCGGCATCTCGCTGGGTGCCCGCGACGGGTGGCAGGCGCCTCTGATCACATTACAGGGCTGCTTCCCTCCGCTGCTCCTGAGCCGGTAATGCCTCCCGACGCCGCCTGGGGCCTCTGGGGGCTGCAGGCTCCTGGGGATGGGAGCAGAGGACGTCCCTCCCAGCCCTGGAGACTCAGTGGGCACCCAGGAGCAGAAGACAGCCCCTCCCCTCCTGCGCTCACCCCCCCCCAGCCCCTACTCTCTGGCCAACGTGGAAGCTGCCACCAGGCCACCAGGGCCTGTCCTCTTGCTCTCCGGCCCAGAGGTGTGGCCAAGGCCCAGTCCTGGCCGGGGCAGCCAGGGTGG
>NW_025999862.1:2108191-2131350 GCF_001458135.2 Marmota marmota marmota
GGCCGGGGCAGCCAGGGTGGGGTGGTGAGACAGGGGGGGTGGCAGTGGTGGTCGGGAGCCCCACTCACAGGTTGGCTCCGGTCACATGGCTTCATTCCAGGAAGGCCAGCACCGGCCTGTCCCTCCATCTGTCCCCTGGAGGGATGCTGAGGTCCCAGGAAGATTCAGTCCTTCACTGCAAAGCCCTGGGCTCTCTCCACTGCAGTGAGAAGAGACCCCTGGGCCAAAAGTCTGGCTTTGCCAGATGACGAGACCCGAGCCAGCTGCTGGAGTGTGGGGGTGCCAGACGCCCCTCCCTGTACCTTCTCGAACCCCGGCCAGCAAGGTCTTCCCTCTTCATTTGCCTCTGCTTATCCCCCAAGGGCTGGTCAAATGCCATTGTTCCCTCCTCCAGGAAGCCCTCCCTGACCACCCAGCCTATGAAAGCCTCCTTTCAACACCAGAGGCATTTTCTGTTGTGCCACCCCACAATTGGCACCGATGATGATGGTGACAATGATGATGAAGACAGTGAACATTCCTGAGCACTTCAGAACATGCAATGCACGTTATCTTAGTCATCCCTGCAACAATCAGATGAGATTGGTGCTATACTACTTCATTTCACAGATGATGAAATGAGAGCTCAGGGAAGGTAAGCAACTTGCTCTAGGACACACAGCCAGATGGCAATACAGTCAGGATTTGATCCCAAGTAGTCTGGGTGCACAGCCTGCCCTCCAAGTACAACACCAGAGCCCTTGGAGAATGCACATCTTGGGTCACTTATGATGGGTCCCTCCATCCCACACCCCTTGCACCCTAGTATCACAGGACTGGCACATGGTTAATACTGGCACAATTTTTCATACAAGCCCTTCAATTCTTAAAGGGCCAGAGCAAAGTTGTCCATCTCTGACCCCAAAGTACAGCACTTTCTCAGAATGAATGAAGGAGCACACGTTTTAGGGGCTGGAGTTCCAGTATCTGATGTGAGGACAAGAGTCCTCAGCCCCTTTCCCCACAATCAGCCCTCCCTTGTCCCTGAGAAATGAAAGTGAATGCGTGGGACCAGGTCTGGGTGGTCCCTTCTATCACACCCTCCACCTGAGCCCCAGGAGAGGTGTGGGGGGGAACTGCCTCTGGAGGGGGCGTGTCCTTCTCTGCCTCCTGGGCCCCACCTGGATCTGGGGCTCTTGGTCTCTGAGGCAGGAGATGCTTAGAGAGCAGGAAAAGGGGACGGAGGTCTCCGGGGAGATTTATGGCTTCAGAGAGAGGGAGAGAGAGAGAGACCCAGGGCCGCGTAATGCACACAAGGGCATTCCAGTCAATATATTGACTTTCCGAAGGGGCTCTGTAAACACGGGGCTCTGGGCCTAAGCCACCTCTGTGTCTTGCTGGCAGCTGGGGCCTCTTCCAATAGAACCAGACAGAAAAACACACAACTGTCAAGGATCCGCCTTCTACCTCTCCCCAACTCCAAACTCACAGACAGGGGGGAAACCAGCCAACCAGGACCCAGAGAGGGAAAGGTACTGGCCCAAGGTCACACAGCACAGTGAGGGCAGGAATGATCTTTCCTCCTTGGCCATGGGCTGCTGGGCCACACCACTCTCCCTTCAAGGGCTTCCATGCTAACAGTACCAGGGGTTGCTATGTGCTGTGCCATGCTGAGGGCTTTATGGTACATCAACTCATGTACCTGAGGGCAATCCTATGGCGATAACATTGGCACCCTCATTTTATAGATGAGTAAACTGAGGCACACAGCATTAGGTGAGCCACCTGAGGCCACCGGGTGATTGCGTGCCAATGTTGGGAGGCTCCATTGACCACAAAATCCCAGTTGGCCTGTGCTGGCAGCTAAGGCCTTGGGGCACAGCCTCGGTGAGGAGGGGCTCAGGACTAACAAGGGGTGATGACCAACGTGCCTCCCCTCTTACAGGCCACAGAGGCCCCCTTGCCTTCTTGCCCTCTCTGTGTTTGGGAAGGCAGGGCAGAGGCAGAGACACCTTCCAGGCCTCACCCCAACACCATCCCGAATCACGCCTACAAAGTATCTGCTGGGTCCCCTCCACTTAAGGCCACTGAGAGACTGAAGAATAAGAAGCTCTGACCTAGGTCCCAGCCCATGGGGCCAGCAGGAGCTGAGGGGGCACATCAGTGCAATCCAGAATGCCAGGAGTGGAAATGGGGCCACACAGTAGTTCCCCAAGGAGTGCCACCCCAAGGTGGCAGCCAGAGTGGATGCTGACAGGGCCACATTTCCTGAGAGTGGGGCAGGTGGGGATGGCATCCCAGCTCTGTGCCCCAGCCAGCCAGCCCCATCCCACCCTCTCCAGGAAATGTTCTTAGAAAGACCAGAAAAGGACCAGACACAGTATCACCTGCCTGTAATCCCAGTGACTTTGGTGGCTGAGGCAGGAGGATTGCAAATTCAAAGCCAGCCTCAGCAATAGCAAGACCCTAAGCAACTCAATGAGACCCTGTTTCTATATAAAATACAAAATAGGGCTGGGGATGTGGCTCAGGAGTCAGGTGCCCCTGAGTTCAATCCCTGGTACCTCCACCCTCAAAAAAGGTCCAGAAAAGGAGAGAGTGGCCGCTGGGGCGCGTCACCACCCCCAGGAAGCCCTGAGACTTAGATGGTTTTACTCTTCCTACAGGAATTGTCTGTTGCCCTCAGGTGACACCTGAGACTCTCTGAATGTCATTTAGCATTTCTGGAGTGGACATCAGCATCGGACCAGAGCCAGAGCCGCTGTGGCTTTGACTAGGGCTCCTGTCCTCAGCATCCTAAGTGAGCCTCCGCCTCCCAGATGGGGTTCTCACAGGGACAAAGTGAGTCCCACCTGTGACAGAGTTTTGTAGACTCCATGCGTCTGTTGCTGGGGCTGCTCCTGAGTGACACAACTCAGTCAGCGGCAGTCCTCAGTGGGGACAGAACTAGGAAAGCCAGGGAACCCTTCTGTGACCCAGGAAGGACAGGGGGCCCAGCACGCAGCTCCTTCAGTTTCAACTGCTTCCCCCAGGGCCTGCCAAGGTGCTGCTCGCCCTCAGAGAGCCCACCCCCTCAAGCTCCACCATCTCCCTTTCTAGAAAATTCTATAGGAGATCTCACTGCCCTTCTCTCCTTCCCAAGGGAGGTGAGCCTCCAAATCTCAGCCTCTCCCACTTATCTGGCAGGCCAGCAGGGAGCCGAGTGCGGAGACCCCATTCCTCTTGGGGCAGGAGCCCAACTCCTGGGTGGACTATGGCCCACCAACCTTCCTTCATCCATTTACAGCACCAGAACCATGCTCAGGTAGACTTGGGGGGGCGGGTGGTCCTGCCCTTCCAACAGCAAAACCCGGGACAAACCCTGCTCCCTGCTGGAGGGCAAATGTCCTGGGTCCCATCCTGAAGAGGAATCCCCAGCAGGACGTAGTGGATGGAGCTTCCCATGCCTGGCGGTGACTCACTGTCCCCACTTTACATACATCTATTTATACACAAACACAGCACAGCCTCCCCCACACACCCAAACACACACACACACACACACACACACATCCTCCTGTACAGAAGACACAGACCTCAACACACCCGCCTACTGCACCTCACCTCCACACACACCAACACCCCAGAGCAACAGGTCCTGCCCACCCCTCCACCCTCCTCCTAATTCTCTCTCTCTCCTCCCCCCCCCCACACCCTCACACCCCCANCGCGGGGGCGCAGCGGCTGGGGCGGCTCTGGCCTGTCACCCAACTCCCAGCGAAGAGCCGCAGCTGGATCCGGGATGCCAGGCTTCTCCCCAAAAGCCCTAGGAGGGGGTCCCCATCAGGCCCCAAGGGGCAGGAGCGGGTGCCCCACACCCGACTCAGGAGTCCAAGGAGCAGTGCCAGAGCCCTTCCTCAGCCCGGAAAGGGCTCTCCTTGTATTATTCTAATTACAGTATTTTAAATTTCCTTTAAAAAAGGAAGAAACAAAAGCACAGAATGCATTGGTTTCGATTCATTTCGGCTTCCCAGCTTTAATGACTCCATTTGCGGAGGCTGTTTAGGAAACTGGGGAGGAGGAGGAGGAGGCCAGCAGAATTGCCAGCTCAGGCCTGGGCCTCTGGCTTTCTCCGCCCTTCTCCCTGGGGGCCATCTGCCTAGGCAGCAATTTCTCTGGGCTCAGGGCCACCAACCCCAAGTCCCTGCCTAGGACCTGTCCCTTGGCCCTTTCCTGTAGGCCTCAGCAGGCTTCAAGTTGTCTCTTCCACCCCAACCCAGGTCTGAGGTTCAAAAGATGGCACTGGAGCCTGCAAACCCTACAGAGACCTGTCCATTGGAAATCGCTAACCATGTTCTCCAAGCAGTTGGGATGGAGGGGATCAGCTTATCCCATGCCCATCCCCCAAGTGCTAGGCAGCCTACACACATGAACAGAAACCCTGGTGGCTCAGGGTGTGGGCCTGATAGATAGGAATGGGTGACTATCTCATTGCAGGAAAAAATCCAGGACAAAGTGGGCTGGGGAAGGTTGGACTCCCAAAATGTCAAGACAAAAAGTCAAGACACATTCTGTCCCCAACTTCACAAAGAGACACAGAGCTCTTAACTGTGAAGAGCTGCAGTCCTGGGGAGCTTTTACCTTCCCCAGGTCAGGCTGGGCACTAAGATCAGTGCTGGGGACTCCTGTGGTGCTACACAGGAGCACTTGCCAGTCCTGAGGCCTTGCTCCTGACCTTTGGCCTGGTTCCATCCCTTGTGGTTCCAACTCTCCAAATGCCCCTCTTTCCCCAATCCCGACGCCAGTCCCGGTCTAACTCAGCTGCCAAAGCAATGTCCCCTGCTGTAGGTGGTGCCTCAATTTTAGCATCTCAACCCCAGACCAACAGTGAGGTGGGAAGAAGGAAGGAGGCAGAAGCACTAGATTGAGGTTTGTGGGCCTGAGTGCAAATCCTGACTCTGTCCCTGAGTCCCAGTGTGACCTTGGGCCTGTCCCAAAGCTACCACAGTTAAATTAGTGGATTGGACACAGGAGGATTTTTGATCCTGCAGAATTCTCAGTTGGTTTGGGGGAGGGGACAGAGCCTGAGGATAGTGATTACAGCAGAAATTCCTCCCCTCTCCCCTGCAGTGGTACTTTCACTTTAATGAGAAAACCCATTAAGACACTTGATTTTCCATTTGTTTAAGTGAGATGGGTGCTTGCTACAGTGTAGAGGGAGATAAGGACAGGCTGCACACACACCACGTGTGCACATACACCGTGCACACACACACTGTGTGTGCACACACTGGCACATAAAGCTAGACACTAGGAAAACTCTGATTAACTGCACCTTCAAAAGAAGTATTATCAAGACACTCCGACTCTTCCCCAACCATCCCAGCCAGAGGCCCAGGAAAAGTTCATTAAAAGCTCGGGAAAGGTCGGAAGTGGTGGTACACACCTGTGATTCTAGTGGCGCAGGAGGATTGTGAGTTCAAAGCCAGCCTCAGCAACTTAGCAGGGCCTTTCTCGGAGAGACCCTGTCATCATTAAAATACAAAAAAAGGGCTGGGGAGGTGCCCCAGGTTTCAATCCCTGGTGCTCCCCCCACCCTGTACTCCCACCCTGCGCCAAAAAAAAAAAAAAAAAAAAAGCTCTGAAGGGGTGGAAGAGAGGAGATTCTTAAAGCCAACTAGAGCATTGAGTGGCCTCCAGGGGCCAGCCACTTGCTGACATCTTCTTCTAAGGTTCCGGGGGTCCTTTGGTTCCTGTTTTGATTTCTCTACCATCAAACTTTGTGGCTGGAAGAAATTCTCTGTGCTGAAAAGGAAGCTCATTCTTGGGATGGGGTTGGGGAGAGGAGAGAGGCGCCTGCCACTTCAAGGGAGCCTGGGTGCCCTCAGGAAAGAGCCCTCTGTAGGCCTGGCTTCCCCTGCCTTAGTTTGATAGGAGGCTCAAGGCAGCAGGGTAGATGGGGATGGAGGCGGGGCCTGTGTGGCTTGAATCAGCCTGGCTACTGGACAGGGGCCCTTACATACAAGGCCTGCAGTCTGTGTAGAGTGAAGGCAAAATTTGGGCAAAACCAACACTTGGGACTTGGTTTTCCCCATCAGTGAAATGGGACTCATGAGAGATCCATCGCAAAACCCAAGCAACACTCTGAGAGAAAGATGTTCAGTGCTCTTGGCATTGGGGGGAAAGGCTGTGTAGGAGGAAGGGCCATGCTCTACTCCTGAGGCAGGTTTCTAAGGGCGGCACATTCTGGGCAAAGGGAAGGCTGCAGGCCGAGCCCACCAATTGGCCCCTCTCCAGGCTGGTGGGCAGACAGCCCCTGCAGCGCTAAGTAATGAGCACGATTCCAACAACGCTTCTCCTCGCTAGTAAGAAATCAAAGCCGGGTATTAGAGGCCATTTCTGTCTGGGCACGGTTCGTGCCCAAATCCATCAAAGCCCCGGGCCTGGGGTTTCTTCTGGGGAAAGAGGGGCTGGATGCTTTGTTAAGCAGAAAAGACAGGCCACCTCCAGCCTTCCTGGCCCAGCCCACCCACCCGGAGAACACCAGGTCCACCAGTCTTGGCTCTCTCCTGGCGGAGCCCTCACCCTCGGTAGCCTTGGTATTTATTCCTGATCCCACTGCCCTGCTGGTACACAAACAGCAACCCTGCCCATGTGCCACTTGAAGTCTTCATCTTACCCTTCAATCACCTCCTCAAACACCCTTAAACCAGAAACCAACACCCCAAGCCAGCACTCCCACAGCTAACTGCACCCTTTAAAGCAAGGTTGGTCATTCAGCCGCCTCCCTCCCCCCTTCCCCATCATTACCTTCAAACTTCAAAACACTGCTTTAAATACCAGAGTCTGCCCAAATCATAATTAACTTGGATCAAATGGTTGTGTGTCGTAACTTTTCAGCACACAGCTTGGGGAAAAAAAAAAAAAAAGGTGGGGGATGTGCTAAAACCAAGCCCTCACTCCTGGCCGTGGGAATTATTAATTCCAGAGTGAGGGATCTTTAGCTATTGGGGAGCAGAGGAGGAGAGCGGATGTCAACATCACAGCGGAAAGGGGGGGGGGGAGCTGCGTCATCGCGTCCACTTTCTGCTCCAGTTTTCCTGCCTGATTCTCAGCTTCAACTCAGAGAGGAATCCGTCGGTGAAGATTGTCCCCTCCTGTCCCCACCCCTTTCCCAGAGTGGGCGCCTCGGATTTAGAGCCAGTCCACCTGCTTGGCTTAGGGTACCAGAGAGGATGGCTTCAGTGCGTCCATCGCCTCCCTGCCTAACCTGGAAGAGTCAGTTCACTTGGCCACGCCAGTCCCGCTACAGGGCGGGCGAGACACGTACACATCAGTGCAGGTCGGGGGTTTTATATCAGGAACCCACCAACCCCCTTAAGGCATTTTCCTGGATCTGGAGCAGGTGCTGTACCGAGAGGCAAGCGCACCTGGTCTGTTCCCTGGACAGCAAGAATGTCAGTGACCCATTTAAATGGAAACTCAGCAGGATCTCTACCTACTCCCGCCCTCCTTCAATACACATACCAACACCCGAGGCGGGGGGGACTTCCAAACCTGCGAGCCCACCATCCCCGGAAAGCTGTGTGCAGGATTCAGCCCCTCCCCCTTCAATAGCCAAAGCCCTTCGCTCCGGCCTCCCCGGTTGGCGGAGCGCATCCTGCGCTTCCCGTACTGGGCAGGACTCTCGCTGCCTCCCTCTGGTCTGCAGATTCCAGGCATAGGAGCCTGGGCGAGCTGGGACCTGGACTAGGAAGTTGCAGGCGAACGGCAGGGCGCACACCTGGCCCGCGAAGCGACAGTTCTTTTTCCGCGCCCTCGCCGCACGCTGGAAGGCAGGAGTCCCTTGGAGGTGGTTCCCCGCGGAGGCTCTGATCCCGAATCAAGGGGAAAGGAGCGATCCCTCCTAGGCGGGAACAGGAAGCTTCCGACTTACTCTAACCCACCCCTGGCCAGCGCCCCCAGTGAGGTGGCTGCGCCACCTACCACTTTAGTGGGGCAGAAAAACCAGCGTTCTAACTTGGGCACCCCTGCCGCTTTCCCAGTGCACCCAGACTCTACCAAAAACCACCTCAACTTTGGGGATGAGCGCAGTGAGACGCCAGGGTCCTTTCGTCCCCAGCCCCGAAGCCGGATCACTCCCTACCTGCTTGGCTCAGCCTCGGGTCCCAGCAGAGTAGCAGCGCCAGCAGCAAAGCGCCCGGCGTTCCGCTGCGGGCCCACATGATCCCGCGGCCCGGCTCGGGTGCCTCTCCCCCAGGGCTTTCTCCCTGGCCCCAGCCTCGCCGCCGCCGTCTCCGCCGCCGCCGCCTCCTCCTCGCCGTCCTCCCCGGCGCCGGGCCGAGCCAGCCCGTGCCCTCGGTGGGAGCAGCGGCAGCCACGCTGCGCGGAGGGCCGNGCCAGGCTCCGGCGCGCCCCTCTTTGCGCTCCTGCGGCTCCGGGGCTCCGAGCGGCTCTACGGGCTCCGGCGCCCCGGCAGAGAAGTTGCGCGACCCGAGGGGAGTGCGCTCAGTGGCGCTCGCAGCGGCCGGCGCCGCGCCGTCCGTGTCCCGGAGCGCGCCTCTCCGCGCCCAGCCACTCCTAGCGGCCCCGGCGCCCTCACCGGCCCCCGCCGCCTGCCACAATGCCCAGCAGCCGCTGAGAGTCTTAGAGTCAGCCAGCTGAGGCGGGGACCGCGCGGGGCACGGGGCGGGGCCTGGAGGGCAGGGCGGGGCCGAAGGGGGGCCCTCGAGGGGGAGCCCGACGGCCCTCCGCGTGGCCAAGCAGAGCTGGGGGTCCCTCAAGGGAGGTCCTCGAGAAACGCTGGACCCAGCGCATTGGAAAACCTGGCTGCTGGAAGAGGTCTGGAATCGGAGTCCACCCAATTTTCGTTTCCAAAATCTGAGCTAATGTACCTTCACGCCTTCCTTTAGTTTGGCTATATGTCAGCCTTCGCTTCTGATGATTAAACTCTGGACTCTCCCTTTTTGCATGGTCTATGCCTTCCACACGTGGAGGTCTTTACAGAAGAGGCTTCCTCAGACCTCAAACACCAAGTCCCGGCTAAGCTGGGGCTTAGAACTGTGAATGTGGGCACCTATTAGGATCATCCTGGTGGGTCCTACTTTTCTATATGATCTTTGGCAGACCTGTTTGCCAGACCACTAGGAACCCCTGTGGCATCTGATCCTAAAATTACAGTGTGTGTGTGTGGGGGGGGGGGGTCGTGGGGAGCGCTGTTTGCTGCTCAGTGCAAACTTGAACTCTCCCTTACCTGTGTGACTGTGAGTTACTTAACCATTCTGATGTTCCCTTCATCATGATCATCTGTAAAACGGAGAATAATGTTAACTATTTCACAAGAGAATGTAAAATTGAATAAGGAGAGACAGATAGATAACAGAAACTGCTATGCGAATGTCACAATCTCTTTCTAAGATCATCCCCTCCCAGCCAGTCTGATTCTTGGGGGGAAAGTCATGACCTCCCAAGAGTGAGGTGGGAGGTCAGGTGAGGTTTGACACATGGGTGGTGCCTTAGGATTGAAACCCAGAGACACAGGAGTGGATCAACACCACCAGCAGAGAGGTCCAGTGTGCCAGGCCCAGGACTAAGCACTTTATATGTATCATCTCAGTTAATTTTCATAACTCCCTGAAGCAAGAACTATTTTACATATGGGGGAACATACATATGCTCCATTTTACAGATGGGGGAACTGAGGCCCAAAGATGTAAAGTCATTTATTTGTCCAGCTGCAAATGGTGAAGCGAAGGCACCATGGGAGATGGGGCTGGGAAAAAACCTTCTGAGCCGGGCTCCTCCTCCTGGACACCCTCTCCAGGGGCTGGATCAGTTCTGAGAAGGGGCTAGCAGCCAGCAAGCTGGTCCCCCGCTGCCTAGTCCTGAAAGAGATTTCCCTTTTCCCAGAATCCCTCCTCAAGTACAGGTGTGGCCTGCTTCAGGAAAGTGTGAGAGGAGTCAGGGAGGTCCAGCCAGGCCCGGGAGGGTGGGCTGCTGTAGGGGCCAAGTGTCTCAGGAGGGATTGGAGGAAGAAGGGCTTGGGGCCAGGCCTGCCGACTGGAAGGAGATCAGGCAGAGAAGCAACCAGGACCTGTCCTATCCATGTCCCCAGAGGGAAGATGAAAGATTTGCCCCAACACCTCCTCCCCTCCCCCACAGTCTGGGGTCTGGAGCATGGGGGGGGGGGACACGGTGCTTGACTTCAGTCTACCTCTCCAGTCCTATGGCTGGGCACCCAGGATCAGGAAGGTGGATATGGGTGGAGTGGGACTCTCTGGGGAAGGACTTTGGTCAACTGAGAAAAGCCTCTGTAGGCCAAGGTAGGCGGGTTATTTTTAGCTTGGCCTGGAACAGCCCAGGCAAGAACAGTGGATGAGAGCCCAGAGCGTCACCGCCCCACCACACCCAGCCCGCTGCAGCCAGCCACACGCTGCAGGCACACAGCAGACACACGACCCTAGACACAGTCCCAGGCACACCCCCAGACACACCTACAGGAGCAAACATACTACAGAGACATGCAGGTGCACAGTGAGCTCCCTCCGAGGAAGGGCACGTGTACAAATAGGCATCCGACCACAGAAACACCCACGGCCAAGGACATGTGAGTCAAAAAAGCAAACACACAGGCACACACATCTGAGGACACCAACAGCACATGACTCTAAAGACACATAGGTATTTAGCTACTTATGTGCCGCCAGGAAATAAACAGGCGTGACCCAAGACCCACACCAGTTCATCATCCACCGGACACAGGTGCATGGTCAAGGACACTGTGCCGGAGAGCCCAGCCAGGACCTCAGCACAGCCATGGCGTTCAGGGACTATAGGCGCCACCTCTGTCCCAATCAAGGCCAGTGGGATATTGGAGACTTTTCTAAAAAGTTGCAGTCCTTGGAACTTTGTTGTTCAGGCTGTGACTTCCACACCAGCCCAAGTATCAGGTTTCGTGGCTTTGTGTAATTCCTGCCTGGGAAGAAGGGGGAGGGGCAGCAAGCAAAGGCAGAGCAGTCATTTTCCTGTCTCCTGCCAGACCCTGTCCCACTTTCCTCTTTCCACTCTGGATATATGCTTACAGAAAGTCCTGGGCTCGCCTCTCCCTCTAGGACTCCAGCATGGAGCAGGGAATGTCCCCATTATACTCCAGTGCCTCTCCAGTCTCAGGGACCTCCCTTCTCCAGCCACCTGCCGCCCAGCCACACTGCAGGTGGGGCTCCGCCCTAGCCCAGGCCGGAAGAGCACCACAGGGAGTCAGACTGCCCAGAGTCACACCTCCACCTCCCAGGACTGGGGAATGGCAAAGCCCCCTCTGCTGGGGTGACAACTTCAGAGTAGCTGTGTTAGGACTTATTCCCCAACCTGTGCCCTGCTCACTGCAAAGACACTGCTGTGACTTAAGCAAGAGAGTGGCTGGCACAGGAGCTGCTGGAGGGCGGGGGCTCTGACTTTCCTGTTTACTGTGTTGTATTCAGTTCCAATCCGACGGCACATAGTAGGGATGTGGTTGATACTGATTGAGTGGATACATGAATGCATTGGCCTCCTTGAGGCTGGAGGCCAGCAGCCTCTGTGTGATACCAATGCTTTGAAGTCGGTTCCAGAGCCAGTTCTGACCCTTTGCGGAGCCTGCAGACCCTTCCAGGGGTTACTTTCATTTCTTCCCAAATCAGAAAAGAATACAGGAAACAGAGAGATCTGGAATCTGGAGTCAAACCCACAAGAGTGGCCCCAGCTCCAGTCGCTGCTCTTACCTGCAGGGAGAGCAGGGGTCAGTTAGGGAACCACTCCAAGAATCCGTTTCCTCCATCGTAAGATGCAAATAATAACTGCCTCATAGGATTAAAGGAATATGCATAAATCCTCTAATCTAGCTGAATAAAAGCTACCTATGTTAAAATAATTATTTTTTGAAAGCAACTGTAGGGGCTCCCTGCAGGAGCGGCTGGAGATCGGGATTGGCGCCTCGCCCGTCGGCCGTTTCCGGCAAGTGCCACTAGGCGGCGCGCTGCCGCTTACGCCTCCCCAAGGCCACCGCAGTCTTTCTCCTAATGCCGTGGGTCTGGGGAGAACTGTCCCCAGCCCAACCCTGCCTGAGGACCGCCTGCGACAGGGTTTCCGCCCCGGGTAGTCAGGGAAAGAGGATTATCAGACTACATGGTTTGCAGGATCTTGAGTGGGGAGGTTTGGAAATGAGCCTTGGTTGACCTGCCCAGTGAAGAACGGACCCCAGATGCCTAGACCCCGCAGAGGGCAGGTGTAGTAGGGTTGAAGTCCTTGGTGACAATGTTATCACAGCTAATGATGAGCACCATCGTCTGCATGCAAGGTTCTGTCTTAAATCCTCCACACGATGGTGTGATGGTGCGTGTGATGGGAACCGTCTCGCCCCCATTCACCAAATGAAGGAAAGGAGGCAGGGACAGGCCCCCCCGCCCAAGGTCACGCACTGCTATTAGACGTCGCAGTGGAGACTCGTATCCAGACGGAATGGATCACAAGCTGGTCTCATTTTTTTTTTTAATTGAGATAAAACTTACATAACACAACATGTACCATATTAACCATTTTAAAGTGCACGATCCAGTGGTTTTTAATATACTCATGAGTTTTACAGTCATGCTCACTGTCGAATTCGAAAAGATTTTCATCACCCCAAAAAGAAACCCCACGAGGTTAAGCAGTCACTCCCCCGCCCCTGACAACCACTAATCTACTTTCTGTCTCTATGGATTTGCTTCCTCTGGATAGTTCATATAAATCAAGTTATACAATATGTGGCCTGGGTCATTACACGTGGACTCAGCCTCTGCTAAATCTTTGACAATATTCCTTCTCCAGCCTGTCTTCCCCTATCTTCTCTCTGCCCCTCACGGGAAGGCCTTCTCCTGGGTACTCAGCAGTTAGTCACCAAAGCCTGAGGTCAGGCAGATTGGAGTTCAAATCCTGTCTCTATTTTGGGCAATTTATTCATTGTCTCTCAATTCTTTTTTAACTGGTGTTAATTTATAAAAGGTAACTGTTTATGTTAGAACACTTTTGGATTGACAGAAAGACTACAAATATTGTACAGAAAGTTCCTACGGGCCCCTGTGCAGTCAGTAACCTTTACTGTAGTGTGCTCACGGTGATTGGTGGACCAGTACGCATACGTCATTACCAGCTGAAGTTAATTCAGACTTTCTTAGTTGTGGTCCAGTGACCTTCTGTCCTGGGATCCTAATCCTGGGCCCCACATTGCTTCTGTGGTTGTGACTCCTCTGGCTCCTTGGGGCTGTGGCAGTTGAATCTGCCCTTGTTTCTGATGACCTTGACAGTGTTGAGGGTTATCGGTCAGGTACTTTGCACAATGTCCCGTCAACTGGGATTCGTTCATCTTGACATTCTTCATAATTTTGAACAAGGGACCTTGATTTTCTTGTCCCTCTTGGCCCTGAAAGTTCGTGTAGCGAATCCAGGTTTTGGGGTATGGGGCAGGGGAAAGGCAGGCTGAGCCCCGGCTGGGACATGTGGCGGGCTGAGCCAGCAAGGCTCCGTGCTCCCTGGGGGGCTTCACTGCTCTGGAGAGGGTGTGCTTGAAACTAGACCTGGGGTGAGAAGGAGACTGTAAACATGGAGGAGGCCCGAGGAGGAGTTTCAGCATCCAGAACAGGATGAGCAAAGGCCCAGGAGCAGGAATGGGGTGGTCAGGAGGCAGCCAGGTCCTGGTCCTTTGATGCAAACAGTGTAACTAGATGCCACGGGAAGAGGAGGCCGAGAAGACAGGAGGGGACTCCCTCCGGCCAGGGTCAGCTCTGCCATGCCGGAGATGAGCCTGGATTCTGGAGAAAGCAGGGAGTCCCAGGTGCTGACTGAGCTGGAGAGAGGCCTCCTCCCCCGAGTGCCAGAGAAGCATCTTTTAAGACAGGTGTCAGAGCAGATGGAGGGGGACAGTTATTGAAGTGGCCACCGAGTGCTCCTGGGACAATGGGCCCCTGGCTGGAGGCTTCAGAGGGCGGGCCTGGGGGCTCTGCAGAGGGAGGTCACCATCTTCAAAGATGCACTTGGGCAATTACAGCAAACCAGGCACAGAGCCGAGAGCTCTGCCTGAGTTAGCCCCGTGCTGACCCATGGTGGGGGCAGTGAAAGCTGCCATTTGAAAGCTGGGAACACTGAGACTTGCGTTTCCCTGCTTAGGGAGAGGCAGAGGCCAGATTCAGACCCAGGCAGCTGGTTTCAAAGTCCGCACATCTAATAAACCCAACCAACGCAGCACGTGGCTCCCTAAATACCCTCTGTTTGGTACTTCTCATCTTTTCTCTTTGATCCCCTCAATTGTTCTTGGAGGTAGGTGTTAATCGTGGGCACATTAAAGTAGAAACCAGGATTGCACATGGGAAAGGGACTTGGCTCAGATCCCATGGTGAGCGCGGATTCTGAGCTTGAGACGGGGTCCCATGGCCAGGCCACATCTGCAGCCTTTCCCAGGTCTTGCCCAAGTCACCGATGGCAAGTTACCCATGTAGAGGACAGGTTTAAGGATATCAGGTTAGACCTTTTAACCCTTCTCATGCTCTACTGTTTTAAACATTCCAGCTTAAATGCATTCAGGTGAACATCAAGTTCCTTTATCTAGTAAAAACATCTAGAACTGGGCATGGTGGCACATGTCTGTGATCCCAGCAACTCCGGAGGCTAAGCAGGAGGATGGAAAGTTGGAGGCCAGCCTCAACAACTTAGAGAGATGCTAAGCAACTGAACAAGACTGTGTCTCAAAAAATAAAAAGGGCTGGGGATGAGGTTCAGTGGTCAAGTGCCTCTGCATTCAATCCCTAATACTACACACACACACACACACACACACACACACACACACACACACATATATATATATATATATATATATGTACATATACACACATACACATATAGCACTACATACTTCATATTTGTCTTTAAACTGTAATAGTACAGCTCTTGACACATAAAAACACCTTTTACCATTTCAGATATGCCCAATATCTGTATTGCTTATGTGATGTTTCCGATATTGTTCCTGTAATAATGCACTTTTAATCAAATGGAACTCAATATTTATGCTATCCAGAGAGAATAAGGTAAAGTGTGATAATATGAGATTTATATTTAAATAAACATTACTTACAAAATGCTATCTTGAGAATTATGTCTGTAAAGCTTTCATTTAGGCAGAAGGAGGATCACTTGAGTTATAGAAGTTCTTTCAACTAAAAATAAGAGAAGTCATTGATATTTTGGGATTGAACCCAGGGGCGTTCAACCACTGAGCCACATCTCCAGCCCATTTTTTTATATTTTATTTAGAGACAGGGGTTTCGCTGAGTGACTTAGGGCCTTGCTAGGTTTCTGAGGCTGGCCTTGAACTGCAGTCCTCCTGCCTCAGCCTCCCGAGCTGCTGGGATCACAGGTGTGCGCCACCATGCCCTGCTAGTGGGAAGTGTTCTTGAGGAGATTCACACGATTCTGAAAAGGAGGAGAAAAAGAGGTTCTCACCGTGAACTGTCTTCTTGGATGCATGGGCTTTTTTTTTTTTTTTTTCATTATTACTATTGATAAAACATAGAGAACGAAACTTGGAAGAAGAGCAGAGGAAAGAAACGCTAGGGCAAAGTACAGCAGGCGTGCATATGTTTTATGTGTGTGCCTGAGCTGTGTGCCGGCCCCTCTGGGGAGATAGCCAGAGACTTCCCCTTCTGCTGTCTCCTGACCCCTTGATGAAGGGCCACGGTGGAAGCGCTCGTGCTGTCCAGCCTTGTCCGGCTTTCCGTGGTCAACTCGTCCTGTTACGAATATTCAGATTTCTCTTAGCTTTCTGCTGTCGGCCTGGTTCTTGAAGGTGGCCCTGCTGGCTCCTCATCTGCGCGTGCTGCTCTGATTTCTCCTGTCATTCTGGCACCTCTAAGCAGGACTCGTGCTGTCAGCAGGAGCCTCTGGCCAAAGACTCAATGGGGCTGCATTTTCAGGATTTTTACCTTTTCTTGCTCTTAGCTTGGTAAGTTGTATGATCTGATTTTTTCAGTGAGTAGAAACGTCTGCTCCAAATTTAAGAGATCTATATAAAAATTCAGTGGCCCCTGCCCAGAGCAGCATCCCCCAAGGACATACGCAGGATGGAGGACTAGCCTGATGCAGGGGGGGGGGACGGGCCTGAAGGTCAAGGTCAAGGAAAGGAAGGTGCTGGACCAGGGCTTCCTCTTTTTAAAACTTTGAGATTGAGGTGTAATTTACATACAGTGGATTGCACAGATCTTAAGGGCACAATTTTATGAAATCCGACAGGTGAGAACGCCTAGTAACCATGACCCTCATCAAGATATGAACCTCGGCATCCTTTCAGGAAGTCCCCTCCTGTTGCTTCCCAGGTGACCCTCACCCCGCTGAGGCAGCTGTCCTCCTGATTTCTAACATGACAGGTGGGTTCTCGGGTTCCTGAAGGTCACATAAACAGAACGACATGACCTGTCTTCTCTGGGCTCCTCCCCTCTCTCGGTGACATGACAGATCCATCCAGGTTGTTTCCAGGAATGAAAGTTCATTTTTCATTATTTCTCAGTTTTGTTAGTTGTTCGAATCACCACCACCTGCTTACCCGTGCTTCTCTAGACATTTGGGTTGTCTCCCATGTTAGCCTAGCATGATCAAAGCTGCTACGAATGTTCTTTTTGGTACAGGGATCGAGCTCAGGGCACTAGACTGCTGAGCCACATCCCCAGCCCTTTTTTTTTTTTTTTTTTGTATTTTATTGATAGACAGGGTCTCACTGAGCTGTTTAGGGTCTCACTAAATTGCTGAGGATGGCTTTGAACTTGCGATCTCCTGCCTCTGCCTCCAGAGCTATATGAATATTCTTACGCAAATATTTTTGTGTGGACATGTTTTCATTTTTCTGCAGTGAATACCTAGGAGTACATTGCTGGGTCATCAAGTAAAGCATATAGTTAGCTTTATAGAAAATTGCCCAAACTGGTTCCCAGCACCAGGTGTTGTGACACATGCCTGTAATCCCAGCAGCTCCAGAGGCTGAGGCAGGAGGATCGCGTGTCCAAAGCCAGCCTCAGCAAAAGTGAGGCGCTAAGTAACTCAGGGAGACCCTGTACCAAAAAAGCAGAATTCAAACAAACAAAACCCTATTTTCCAAAGTCACTGTACTACTTTACACTCCCACCATCAATGTATGAGAGCCCAGTTGTCCCCCATCCTTGCCAACATTTGATATTGTCGGCCTTTTTCCATATTAGCCTGTGGGTGGGAAGTGCTCTCTTGCTTTAGTTTTATTTGGCGTTTCCCTGATGGCTAGTGAAGCTGAGCATATTTTCATGGGTTTATTATCCATTTCATAATCTTATTTTGTGGTAGGGTAGCAGGGATTGAACTCAGGGGCACTTGACCACTGAGCCTCATCCACAGCCCTATTTTGTATTTTATTTAGAGAGAGGGTCTCGCTGAGTTGCTTAGTGCCTCGCTTTTGCTGAGGCTGGCTTTGAACTTGTGATCCTCCTGCCTCAGCCTCCCAAGCCACTGGCACTATAGGTGTGTGTGCCACCGAGCCCCACTGATAATCTTATTTTTAAATGAAAGCTCTGTTCAAACCTATTGCCCAATTTTTATTTTTGAGTTGTGTTTTTATTATTGACTTTTAGGAGTTCCTTAAATATTGCAAATGATATACACATACTGCTTTATCAGCAGTAGGTACTGTGAATATTTCCTCCTGTAGTCTGCTTTCCATCTGGTTAAAGGTGTCCTTCTTTCTTTCTTTACATTTTTTTTTCTTTTTGGGTACCAAAGACAGAACCCAGGGGTGCTCTGACCCAGAGCCACATCCCCAGCTCTTTTTAGTTTTTTATTTAGAGACAGGATGTTTCTAAATTGCTTAGGGCCTCACTAAGTTGCCTGGGCTGGCCTCGAACTTGTGATCCTCCTGCCTCAGCCTCCCCAGTTCCTGGGATCACAGATGAGTGCCACTGTGTCCAGCTTAGCAGTGTCTTCCAAAGAATCAAAGTTGTAAATTTTTGCAAAGATCAGCTCTTTAAGTTTTTCTTTTGTGATTGGTATATTTTGTGTCCTAAAGATAGCCTCCTGCTTCTCCTTTCATCAGTTTTATAGTAATCAGCCTTGTGCTGAGGTTTATTATCCACCGGGAATTATTTGTTTTGTGTTCAGCCAGGGGAGGGACTTTTCTCCATCTGATTATCCGGCTGTTCCAGCACCATCTCTTTGAAAAGACTTTCCTCTCCCTGTTGAATTGCTTTGGCTGCTTTTATCGAAATCAATGGTCTGTGTAAGTGTGGCTCTATTTCTGGGCTCTATTCTGTTCCTTAATTTGTCGTCCTGACCCCAACACTACACCACCTTTATTACTACAGGTTTATAGTTCATCTTTAAGCCTCTAACCCTGCTTTTTGCTTTCAATATTATTTTGTCACTTCTAAATCATTAACATTTCCATTACCTTTAGAACCAGCTTGTTAATTTTTATAAAAGCACCTTTGGAATTTTGATAGGATGGCACTGAATATATACATATCTACTTGGAAGAATGAACCTCTTGATATTGAATTTTCCAAAGCGCAAACAGGCATCTCTCTCTGTGGTCTTAATTTTCCTCGGCATTGCCTTGTAGAGATCATGCCCATTTTTAATTACACGGGTGTGTGTGTATACATTGATTTTATGACATCAAAATGTCTTTAATGACTAGTTAGAAACAAATTATAAATACAAAATTAAATTAAAAAATAATAAATGTTTTTATAATTCGCATCTTTTAATTGTTAGTCTAAAAAGACAATTGGTTTTATACACTGACCTTGTCCACTGTAGTTTACTAAAGTCACTAACTAGTACTAGTTGTTCTATCCTCTGTTCCTCTAGATTCTGAAGCCAGATTTAAAGTTAGGTAGTCAGTGTGGTTAGGTGAATCGGGTCTAATATCAGTGAAATCTAAAATGGAGGCCATGCTGAGAATGATTCTGGGAAATACAGGACAACTCGTGGAATGGAAAGGCCCTAGGCCAAAGTCCACCCCCAAAGAAATGTTAATGGAACCCAGGGAACAGCCCCAGCAGATCTGAAGATAGCCCATCCCAAAGAAGTGTTAATGAAGTCCTTCCTGCCCAGAGTACCTGTGTCCCAACCCTTCCCCCTACATTCCATCACCAAAACTATAAAAAGGGGAGACAACCTCACTTCCACGGATTCCACCTCTTGGGTCCCCTTCTTCCTCCGGGAGAAGTCTTTTCTGCTGTCCTTTAATAAACTTCTACTTTCCACTCTGACCTTGCCTCTGCGTGCTTCTTTGGTGTTATTCTTCAACATTGGGGAAGCAAGGACTCGTCACCCGCCAACAGCGGTAACAATTCTAGACAAACACAAACATATCGCCTATAAATAAAGGCATTTTTAACTCATTCCCTCCCAAGGCTATGAATTGCATTTATTTCTCTTGACTTATTGTACCGTCTGGAATCTCCAGTATAACACTGAACAGAAGTGTGAGAATGGACATTATTCACATGTGTGGGATCTTAGGTGGAAGGCTGTCAAGTTTCACCACTTTGGCTCTGTATGTGTTAGCTCTGGGACTTTCAAAGCTGTTAGCATATTGAGGAGATTTCTTTTTATTCTATTCCCACTTCACTTAGTTATTTTTAAATATGAATGAGACCCAGGTAAGTGGTACACGCCTATAATCCCAGCGGCAAGGGAGGCTGAGGCAGGAGGATCACAAGTTCCAGGTCAGCTTCAGGAATTTAGTGAGGCCCTAAGCAACTTAGGGAGACCCTGTCTCAAAACAAAAAAATAAAAAGGACTGGCAATGTGCCTCACTGGTTAAATGCCCCTGGGTTCAACCCCCAAACAACAACAAAACAAAACCCCAAAATATCAAAAACTATAGATGTGTATTAGATTTTGTCAAATGCTTTTCTGTATCTATTGATTCTCTCTCTCTCTGTATATAATTCCTTTTTTTTTTGCATGTTTGGTATTGGGGACTGAACCCAGTGACACTCTACCATTGAGCTAAAACCCCAGCCCTTTTTGAGACAGGGTCTCACTAAATTGCCGAGGCTGGCCTCAAACTTGTGATCCTCCTGCCTCAGCCTCCCAAGTTGCTGGGATTATTGTTTTGTGTCACTGCACCTAACTTTATTTTTCAGACTCGGTCTCTCTAAATTATCCAGACTGGTCTTGAACTCATGATCTTTCTGCCTCAGCCTCCTAAGTAGCTGGGTTTACAGGTCCGTGCCGCTGTGCCTGGCAACAAGATCTTATATATTTGCTTCTACTATTAACTGGTGAATTGTGCTGATTAATTTCCAAGCGTGAAACCAGCCTTCATTCCTAGATAAATCACATTTAGACATGATCAGTTTTCCCTATTATATGTTTCTGGATTCAATTTGCTAATATATTGCTGAAGAGGCTTGCAGCAATGTGCATGAGGTATATTGATCTGTGATAGTTATTATTTTTTGTAAGGTTTTGGTTTAGGGTCATAAAATGACCAGTGGAGGGCTTCCTCCTTTCCTGGTTTTCAAAAGAGTTTACGTAAGATTGGAATTGCCTCGTCCTCATATACCTGATAGAATCCACCAGTGAAGTCACTTGGGACTGGTGTTTCCTTGTGGAAGGTTTTCATTTGCTGTTTCAGATAATTTTTCACTTCTATTATTTCCTCTTTTCATTTTAGAATTACTATTTATTTCTCCTCTGAAATATTCCATTCCTAAACCCTTTATGCCCACTTGTCCTATAAAATATTTGTAATAGTTATTTTAGACATTTTAACATAGAATGTACAAAAAACAACAAAGTCATCCATGGGTCTGCTTCTAGGGACTATGTTTTCTCTTAACCGCGGGTCATATTTCCGTGGTGGTATGTTGTAAACGTTTAACCATCAGTTCTCTGAAGAAAAACAAGAACAAGAGGACGAAGAGGTGATGGCAATAGCAGCAGCAGCCCTGATGGGTAGCACTTGTCAATTTTCCTCGTGTAATTACTCCCTCCACAGCAGAGTTTAAGGCACCAACATAATGCAGCTTCTCAGCAGAGCTAGGAGCAGAAGGGCACAGTGGCCTTGGTAAACTGAGATGGCTGCAGCGTGCCTTTGCATATTTTCCTATTTCTTCATCTATATCAAAATATTTATTTTTTTTCTAAATACCATCTATGTTTTTTTAAAGTAGGGACTAAAATATAATTTGGCTTTTGTTTGCTCATTTCATTCACAAAGAGGAGGAGGACTGTCCTCTGTCTGAAGTGCAGGGCGAGGGGCAGATCAAGTGGATTCTTCCCAGATGGTGTCGATTGCCGCTGGGCTTCAACTTTAGATTGAGTCCACCTCTGATTAACTCTGTCCCCAGCTCACATCCGTGGGCAGCTTTGGGTCCTGTTGTGTCGGGGGAGGGGGGGGAAGGGCGGGGCTGCATTTTCAGGAGGCCTTCTGGTTTACCATTGGATTCAACCAACAGGCCCTTGATTTGGAATGCCGGGGCAATGCCTGACACCTACTCTTCCCTCGCCCAAGAGGGATGGAGCCTAGGGGCAGACCAGAGGCTGCGGGAGCCGAGGGCTGGGACAGGATGGCTCTCAGGCCCCTCGTCTGGCCAATGGCTGCAGATGAACAGAGAGCACACCAAACTGCCTGGGGTCTGGTCTCCCTTAAAACCTCTTCTCCACTCCTCAGCCAGTGACCCTTTAAAGTGCCACCCAGATCCTACCATTTGCCCCTCTGTGAGGGCCTTGCTTGTTTATCTTGTGTCCCCCCTGGGCAGGGGGCCTGTGTGTCTTCCCAGGCTGCGTCCCTGCTCGGGGGAACAGCTCCTAGGAACCAGGGCAGTGGGGCTGGGGGAGCAGCCTGGAGCAAGAGACTGGGGGGTGGGGCTGGGGGGGAGCAGAAGTGGGGCTGGGTGGGGTGTGGGTGGGGCAGGGATGGGGAGGGGGGATAGGGGAGGGGTTGGACAGGGACAGGGGAGGGGCGGGGCAGGGATAGTGAAGAGGTGGGGCTGGGTGGAGCAGGGTGGAGCAGGGGTGAGGACCGGGTAGGCTCAGGTGCCAGCTGTGGGGCAAGCTCAGTGGCCTGGGCAGGAGGTGCCTGAGGACCGGCTGAGGTTAAGTTGATGAGGGGGGCTTTGGTTCTCAGTCCCATGTCCTTGATTGTCATCCTGGCCCACCTGTCCCGGAAGCTGGGCTTGTTTTCACCAAGGTCTTACCTGAGGTGCCCTCTCTGCCCCTTACAGATGTGTACCTGCATTTAACCAGATCAGAGCGTATCCTGAAGTATGGGGAGCCAAAGGCATGCAGGGCTAAGGGTGGCATTTTAGACACTGTGAAACATTACAGGAGAAATATTTGGAGACACTTTGTGCCTAAGCAGAACCTCAAAGTCTTCCTGATATACTGTGACCCGCTCCCAAGGGGGACAGCCTCCTGAAGGGGTGTGGCTGCTCCTAGGTGTCTGTTGTGGGAATGGTAGGACAGCTGCCCTGCTCATGCTGATGGTGACTCTCCCCTGCTCTCTGCGATAGGCTTGTGCCCCTTTCTTAAAACTCAGGGCTGGGGATGTGGCTCAACGTGCTCGCCTGGCATGTGCGGGGCGCTGGGTTCGATCCTCAGCACCACATAAAATAAAATAAAGGTGTCCACCGAAAACTGAAAAATAAATATTAAAAAAAAAAACTCATCCATCCCAACTCCTCATTTGGCCAAAATGGACCCAAAGCCCAGAGTGGGCTGTGACTTGCCTGAGGTCACACAGCAACAATCCTCTGGACTCCTGGTCATTGTTGCACCCCAGTGTTTTCCAACTGTGTTCCAGGGAGCCCCAGGTTCCCCAGCAGTGTCTCTGAAGCTGCTGCAGAGGGAGGCTGGTGCAGGAGGAAGCCGGGCTCCACCTGCCTCCTTCGGACAAGCAGATCTCTGTGGAAGGGTCTGTGTGAAGAAAGGATTCTACAACTAAAAAAGGGTTTGGAAACCACAATGAACCTGGGCACCAGTGGCTGGAGACTTGGGAAAGGTGGAGGAGGCAGGAGGACGGGCCCTCGGAGAGTCTGTACTGACATCATCTGCACCATCCCTGGGACAGCTTGGTCCAGGGAGGGAGGAGTGAGTTGATGACCTCCTGGGGAAGATGGTAGGGGAAGCACATGCTCAGCACCTGGTCCAGGAGGAGGAGG
>NW_025999862.1:2131357-2208634 GCF_001458135.2 Marmota marmota marmota
GAGGGGGAGGAGGAGGGGGGAGGAGGGGGAGTGCGTCATACAAAGCGCTTTCCTAGATGTTTGTTGATTGAATACATTAACAAGACGGCCCATTCCTGTAGAGACAAGCCGAGCTCAGAGACAGATGTCTGAAGAAAAACAGGAAGCAGGATGCTGGCAGCCTCTGCTTCACATCTGGATTTGCAAATCCAGCTCTCCACCAAATAGCCATCCCCTTACTTGGTCTGTGGTGTCACCACTGTGCTGAGCTCTCCTACCTTCAAAGGGTGGCACAAGTGG
This sequence comes from Marmota marmota marmota, assembly GCF_001458135.2. Classification (NCBI taxonomy): domain Eukaryota; kingdom Metazoa; phylum Chordata; class Mammalia; order Rodentia; family Sciuridae; genus Marmota; species Marmota marmota. Next base: position 2,131,637 of record NW_025999862.1, read on the forward strand.
CAATATTATCTTGCGTCCCCTTCATAAAGGTTGGGAGTGGGATATAAGAGGGAAGTTCCAGGTGTCTTCCTACTTGGGAAAACAGGTACAGAGAAGCAAATTCATTTTCCCAAGGTCACACAGCCATTCCAGGTTAGTGCTACAGTCTCTAGAAACTGCCTTTTTCAAGAACTGGCCCTCTAGATTCTCAATGACAAGGACCAAGTCAAAGGTGACTTCAGGGACTGGGTAAAAACCTCTTTCTTGAAAAGCATCCAGAGAAATTAGAGAGAATGTGACAGGCCGGGCAAGCTGATCGGGTCCTCCCTCGGCCTTGGGAGAACGTAGCCCCAGATCCTCTGCCTCGGGCACCCCTGTGTGGCACTAGAGTTCCCTGCAGACCTGGGAGCCCGAGGTGGGTTCTGCACGTTGGCGGCCAGAGCCCAGACATTTCCAGGCGGGAACGGGGTCATGTTTCGCTGCAGTGGTGTTCCTCTGCGGCATCAGAGCTGAAAGGTCTGACCTGTGTCACATTTAAAGAACTGTCCCAGCTCTGTGCTCCCCTGGGGGCCCCTGCCAGCATCCAGCCACGAGAAGTTAGCCGAGACTGGTTGATGACACCTGCCTGGCCTGTCTGCACCGAGATCGGGAGGTGCGAGAGGAGGCAGGGAGAGCGGGAAGCTGGCTTTTCACGCCTGGCTGAACTAGCGCTTCTCTGGACATGGGGCCTGCTGACACCTGGAGGGGAGCAGAACCTAGAGACAGCGCCCCGACTCACACACCCCATTCCCCGACTCACACACCTCATTCCCCAACTCACACACCCCATACCTGGACTTGGGGCATCTTGAGTAGAACATACCACATCCTTTGCCTCAAAGCACATTTGCTCCCAAACTTGGGGTGAACACTGGGTGGTCTGGCAGCCCAAAGAGGGCCCTCCCCACTCTTGGGGAGCAAGCGGAAACCTTCCCAGGGCCACATTGGTCTGAATCGCTTAATGAGTCATGTATATTCTAATGCTAAATTTAGTCCTGCATCCAAGACCTGAACCACTGTCCAATAGAAGCCGAGTACAAGCCGCTCGTGGGCTTTTTTTTTTTGGTCACATACAGGAACTATTTCTTCCTTCAAGTATTTGTTGATATCTTTAGTTAAAAAAGAGAGTGCCAGGCATGGTGGTGCACGCCCGTAATCCCAGCAGCTCGGGAGGCAGAGGCAGGAGGATCCCGAGTTCAAAGCCAGCCTCAGCAACGGCAAGGCGCTAAGCAACTCAGTGAGACCCTGTCTCTAAATAAAATACAAAATAGGACTGGGGATGTGGCTCTGGGGTTGAGGGCCCCTGAGTTCAATTCCTGGTACCCCCCAAAACAAACTATAACAACAAAAACGTTCGTGTGCAGCTTGCACTCCATTTCTGGTGGATAGTGGTATGTGCCTTGGACACTGGTTGGCGGCTCTGGCCATTGCTGGATGCTCAGTGGCTGCTGGACTCACAGCGCAGACCTCCAGGGTGGTCTTAAATTTTGCCTTCAGCCTTAAACACACACCTCTCTTTCCCTCTGGCCTCTGCAGAGCTCCCTGCCCAGGGCCTTCCCTCCCTTCACAAGGCCGGTCCTTCCTGGATGCATGCCTAGGCCCTGTCTCCAGTCCCATGCTCCAGACCCTGTCCCCAGACCCCGTCTCCTCTGAGAAGGCTCCTGGTAAGGGAGCATGCGTGGAAGGGGCTCCCCATCATTCCCAACTCAGAGCCTCAGGTTTCATCCCTGCAGGAAGGGTTATGGGCCCCCACCCTGACAGTCTCTGACTCTGGCCTCTGTCATTTCCTGTCCCTCCAGCCTGGGAGGACTGCTCTGTCACCACATGGAATGTTGGCAGCAGAGGGACCCACCCTTCCCTTTCCCCTGAGCTCTGCCCATGTCCCCTTGTCCCTTGCAGGGAGGTAGACACAGCCACTTTGTTCTTAGAAGGCCGTTGTCCTCACCGAGCCCCTCTCTGGGGCTGTCCAGGCTTGTCAGAGTGTGTATGGGGGGACGGGCCAGCACAGCCTGGGTCCCCCTCTTCACAGAGCTGAACCCCTTGGGAGAAGAGCAGCCAGGGTGTCACAGGAGGGCAAGCCAAGAGCACGAAGACTCTCCAGGAGCAGGAAGGGCACTTGCCCCACGAGTCACGCCTCCACTCTAACTCTGGGCCTCCTGAGCTCTCTGAGCCTCGGTCTTCCCATCTGCCCAACGGGACCTTCTAATTCTTGGAAGACGGTGACCTTTGAGAGGACAGGAGGGCAAGCTGGCAAATCCAGCCACACCTGGGCAGTCCCTGCACCACCTGGAGCACCAGCTCAGCCACCCCCTGGGGGCCTTTTGCTCCCAATGCCAGCCTCAGTGCACGGGATTTGAGCACTGTGCATCACAGGGACCTCATCTCCACCAGGGCCTCCCCTGCCAACTGCCCGTCAACAGAGGGACCATCTCTCTCTGTCCCCCAGTCTCTTCTCCGTGGGAGGCTTTTCACCCCATTCGGTCCTGTGAGCTGACGATGTCCTGGGAGCTTGCAGGCCGAGTGGACTGGCCTCCCCAGCTCTTTCCAGGAAACACCCCCACTCTCCCCCAGTGCCTGTGACTCCTGGCAGCCAGGGGTCCTCCAACCCACCCTCCTGTAGTTTGTATTGCAAAAGCGGTAGATAGGCCACAGTGCATTTCCTCACCCCTCAGTCCCTGCCCCCAGAAGGCAGCTCCCAGTCTGTCAGGGAGGGGAGATGGGCGCCCAGCAAGAGGAGAAGTTGATAAAAGGAAGAGGCCATCTTCTTAGCAGGGGGCCAGAGGCCCCTCTTCACCGGGGATCCTGGGGGGGCACTGTTTTAGTCAGCTTTCTGGCCACTGTGACCAAAAGACCTCACAAGAACAATTTCAGAGCAGGAAGAGTTTATTCGGGGCTCACAGTTTCAGAGGTCTCAGTCCACAGACGACCGACTCCATTCCTCGGGGCCCGAGGTGAGGCAGGACGTGACAGTGGCAGAGTACGGCGGAGGAGAGCTGCTCAGGACATGGCACAGGAAGTGGGGATGGAGGGGTGGGGGACACACACAGTAAGCTCAGCTCACAGAATACGAGCCCCAAAGGCACCCCCATGACCCACCTCGTCCAGCCACACCCTACCTGCCGCGCTTACCACCCCGTTAGTTAATCCCTGTGGGTGCATCAACGCACTGATTAGGTGAAGGCTCTCCGAACCCATCGCTTCTCCTCTAGGCTTGCATTCCTCCCACATGGGCTTTTGGGGCCACCTCTTATCTAAACCACAGCAGGCACAGAGTGGGAACGTGATAGAAGGATCCAGAGAGGGAGGCCGCACTTAGGAGGTACCTGGTACTCACCTGTTGAACCACTGATCGAGTCTTCTAGAGCTGAGGCCAGGCCTGTGAAGCAGTCCTGGGCCACCCTAAGGCCAGGGGTGTGCCTGACGCTGCTTGGAAGGAGACCCTGCTCTGGGCGGGGGTGCCTGGGCCCTCATACCAGCCCTAGGCTCACCCTGTGTCTGCCGTCGTGTCGCTCGGGTCTGGTGTCAGGAATGTTTCTACCCTGCTTAGTTTGTTTTACAGTTTTTTAAATCATAGCTAGAAAAAAGGGCGACCTATAGCCTCATCACTTCTTTAGTTTTCAATCTATATTTATTTATTTATTTTTTGGTATGAGGGATTGAACCCAGGGGCACTTTGTCACTTAGCCTCATCCCCAGTCCTTCTGATTTTTTATTTAGAGACAGGATCACACTAAGTTGCTAAGGTCTTGCTAAAGTTTGCTGAGGCTGGCTTTGAACTCGTGATCCTCCTGCCTCAGCCTCCTGAGCCACTGTGACTATAGGCGTGTGCCACTGTGCCTGGCTGCTTCTTTAGTTTTTTAGGTGGTGGAAAGCAAGATGTGGTAATGAGTTGACAGTTTGGGGTACGTTTCTCCATCATGACCTACGATTGGACAGGTAATTTGTAATAATATGGCTAACATATCTAATTTTTAAAAATGAGTATATGCTTTGTTTGGGGGTGGAACTTGCCTTTCCACTTAATATTACAACGTTGGTGCTCTTCCAGGTCAACACACAAACATCTACAGCACTTTTTTTTTTTTTTTGTACTGGGGTGCTCAAGTACTGAGCCACATCCCCAGCCCTTTACGTTGAGAGAGGACCTCGCCAAGTTGCTTAGGGCCTTGCTAAGTTGCTGAAGCTGGCCTTGAACTTACGATCCTCCTGCCTCAGCCTCTAAGTCCCCAGGATCACGGGTGCACCACGGTGCCCAGCAGATCCCTGCCATTCTGCTCCACAGGAGCCCCTCCTGGTTCACCCCAGATGGACACCCTCATTCCCTCAGCCAGTCACCTTTAACACCTCCATGAATGATTTTTTAAAAAAATATTTTAAGTAAAAAATAAAGGTCCATCAACAACTTATCTTTATGTGATGCTGAGGATCGAACTCAGTGCCTCACACATGCTGGGCGAGTGCTCTTCCGCTGAGCCCCAGCCCAGCCCATGAGTGGTTCTTAAGTGTGGGTTCTGTGTACGAGTGAACAGAAACCATGCCTCAAGGCCACCTAGGCCAGTCAGATTCATGAGATGGGAAATGCCATGTCTTGGTGGCACTTGGTGTACCTGCCACCAGCCTCGTGAATGGGGTGAGGATGTGGGTGAGACTCTGAAGGGCATAGTGCCTCCTCCCAACAGCTGGAAAGGTGGCCTGCATAGTGTTACATTGTGGCAGATCCCAGGTTCCCCCAGGACCCCTCTCCTCCCACGGTGCTGGCTCCCTGCTGCCCGCCTTGTGCTGCCCCCGTGTTCCCAGGTGAGCTAGGAGCGGGGGACGCACGAGACACTCTGTCACCTGGGGGGCTGTGGGGGAGAGCAAAAGCAGCACCCCTCCAGGGGGAGCCAGGGAACACCCATCAATCCGAGGCCAGGCACCGAGAGGGCCTTCTGGGGGCCACGGGGAATGTTAACTTACCAGGGTCCCTTCCATGGTACTGGCCTGGCCCTGGCCCAGCTGCCGGCCCAGCTGCTGAGAGCAGATAGAGGTGAGGTGGTGGAGGGGTGGCTTGGCGCTGACCCCAGTCCCTGAGGAGCCCAAGAGGAGCGACATTCCTGGCCGAGGCCAGAGGGAGCCGCACATCAAGGGCCATGATCACAGCTGTGGACTTGGACTAGGCACAGAGGAGGCCGCACGGTGCGGACATCCCCCACCTGCCCCCAGGGAGTGAGGACCCGGCCCCCTCCCTTCTGCTTCAAGGACGGGGCTGGGCTGCCAAGGGAGTGGGGGTGGGAAAGGTTCGAGGCACCCGGGGACTCAGAAAGGAGGGAGATGCTATTAAAAATATAATTTGTTATGTGTGTTTTTTCTGATTACAAAAGCAATGCATATTCATTGTAGAAAATTTGGAAAATAGAGATAAGCGCAAATAGCAAATAAACCCCCCTCCTAATCTCCCCGTTCAGGGACAGCCATTCTTGTCCAATGTGAGGGCTAAGAACACAAGCCCAGGGCCAGACTCCTCGGGCTGAAGTCCCAGTTCTGCCACAACTGGCTGTGTGACCTTGGACAAGTGCCTTAACCCCTCTGTACTTCAGAGAATACCTACAGTGTGTCCTGCCTGGCCTGGCTGTGAGGGTGAATGGGAAAGGCCGGAATTCTGACTCAAAGTGCCCAGGGACCGTTAGCCCCAGGTGTGACACAGATCCTGGCTACCCCCCCCCCCCAAACATAACCTGGCTCCAGTGGGACTCTTGGTCCATTCTGTACCCCTAAGTGTCTGCCCTCCAGCGTCCCCCCATCTTGGGAAACTATACCCCTGGCCCTTGGGGGGCCAGGCACTGGGCTCACCCCTCGGGCCTCCACGAGATCTTGCAGAAGAAAATCGGGGAGACGGGGGTTGGGGATGAGCCTGAGGGGAGGGGCATGGCGGCCAGGAAGAGGGAGTGGAGGACAGACCAGGAATTGCAAGGGGAGGAGAGCAACCCCGTTTGCTGCCTCCTTTGGGGTGCTCCTCCCACCCTCCCCAGGCTCCAGCCGCCTCCCCATGCTCTCGGGCCTGTCAATAATTGATGGCCCGCGGGCACAGGACTATCAATAATGCAGGGCAGGGATGCTCAGCGGCTCTCCACACCACCCCTTACTCTCGCATACCAGGCAGGGCCCAGGCCTCCCCTCGCCCTCGTTCCCCCTCCACCCAACAGGACCTCCCGGCTCAGGAGTGGGGCTGGTGAAGGATCAATCCACCAAAGTTCATTGAAATCCATTTGTAAAACTTTTTTCAGAAATCTCAGTGGGGTCCAGGCTGGGGAGGGGCTCAGGCAGGAGGCCAGCTCTGCCTCCTGCAGAGCTGTCTCGCCACACCCAGGGCCGGGCCTCAGGTCCCCCAGGCAGGCCGGGTCTGTTTCCCTGCCTCTGGATTCTACCACCACTCAAGTCAGGCAGGGAGCACCCCCAGAGCTTGACCCAGCAGGCAGCTGCTTGGGTACTGAGTTTTAATCCCGCCACCTGCTGGGAGTGTCCTCACCGGCAATGGCACTGTAGTATCTGCTGACATCCCCTCCACCCCACTCTGAGATGGCCTGGGAAGCAGACGTGGCCTCGGGAGCTGGGAGAACATTTTGCAAAGTGACAACAGGACAAAGTATGGGGTGGTCACTGTTGCTGGGCAGGCGGTACCTGAGGCCAGGCATTTGGGAGACGGGATAGAAAGGCTTGGGGACACAGAGACAGGCCTGTCTCCTCAGAGCTTCCTGTAGAGGACAGGCAGGTGACCGACGGTGAATGAAGCAGGCTGAACGTGAGGCTACAGGGAACGGTGGGGACTGTGGAGAACTGGAGGTGTACTTCCTGTCCAAAATAGCTGGTGACCACTGGACAGCAGCAGACAGCACCATGTGGAGACCCGAGCCTAGGGTCACCACAGTGCCTTCTGTCCAGAAAATCAAGGAATGGGGACGTTTCTGCAAAAACTCCTGATTTTTAAATATGGGTTAAAAATTTAAAATTCTGAAAGCAGAAGGGGGCTACTGGCCACATCTGGAGCCAGCCATTATTGGGCCTACACACTGGTTGCTTTTCCATGATTTTCCAAGAAAAGAGCAGTCTCCCAATCTTCCATGCGAAATAGGGGTGCTGGACTAGGTGGCTGTGAGGCTCCTTCTGCTCCACAGTGTGGGAATGTTCCCAAGTCTGGGGACTTGACTCTCACAGGTGTCATGGGCCAGGGGACTCAGGGGAGGAGAGGCTTAGCATGGGCCCAGCCCAGTGGGATTCACACACTCAGGGTTTCTCTTTGGAAGCATAACCCAGGTGAGAACCCCTAGGTCCACAGTCCTTTTGGCCTTTGGTAACTGGGCCCTCTGGTAGGGTCTAAATCAAGCTCTCCACAGCTACACACTGTTTATGGCAAATCAATGCCATTAACGCTAACATCAGTGGTGGGATTTCCACCTGTCAAACATTATTCCACGGTTATTTGACGACTCAGAACAACCCCATGAGGTAGCATTATCCTTCTTTAAGATAAAATTAAAATAAGCAAAACCAAACAAAACCACGAAGGCTCAGAGAGGTTAAGCAACTCTCCTCTGGTTACACAGCCAGTGCACATGGGAGCCACGATTCAGACCTAACTCTGTGGAACTCAATCTCCATCCCTCGCCACGCTCTGATCCCAAGTGGGTTTTAGAAGGACCCGACACGCCACTTTCACGCAGGCTGGGGTGGGACCTGCCTGGGACTGCAGGGCAGTAAGAGCCATCTGCCGAACCGGGATGAAGCCACGAGGAACCTGGGGTGGGGGTTCTCAGGTCACCCGTCCTGAGCTTCTGACCACTATCCTGACGGCAAACCACACCCACAGTCCAGGGGGCTTTGGGGCCGGAGAGGAGCTTAGATCCGATGGTGGCAAAGCCCAGGACTGCTGCGGACAAGTTTATGGGGATCCTGGTCCTGCAGCTTGGTGGCTCCCAGGAAGGGCCGCGCAGAGCCCCCAGGTGCCCCTCTGCAGCAGGAGTGACCTGCAAATGCAGCCATGGTACCTGTGGAAGGCCTGGCTCAGGGAAGCCCCCGGGGAGTGGGCAGCTCAAGCCATTTCTCCTCCCCACTGCCCTGGTATCTGAGTGGTGGGCAGGGGCATTGCAAGAGGCTACCACAGCACTGGGTGCTAAGAGATGTTCTGCGAGAGGAAGCGGTTTACAAAGCAAAGTTTGAGAAGAAAAAGCAAGCAAGTCCCTTTGAGGCTCCGCTTCCCATTCTCCCTGGGGCAGCGTTGAGGATCTGGATAGGGGAGGACGGGAGGGTGGAGAAAGAGACCGAGGCCCTCAGTGGACCTGTGGGCTCACTCCTGGGCTCTGTAGACACCAGGGAGCCCATTCGGGGACAAGCTTTTTCTTGGGGACAGCCAGTCCCCAGAGTTGGGGCTCAAAGGGGGACTTGTCCTAAACCAGAAACTGGAACCGGGCAGGTCGGACAGGACCAGCAGCCAGGCTGCCCTGGGCAGAGAGCCACCTGGGCACGGGTCCTGCAGACCAAGGATGGGGGAGGCCAGAGTCTCAGGGCTGGGGGGCTCGGGGGTCAAGAGAATCACCCGGAAGGATCCTTGTTATTTCAACTTTTCTCGTCTTGCCACTTTATACCACCAATCTCATCAGGGCAACCTGTTAAAGACCCAAGCCAGTGTCCAGTCCTAGCCTAAGTACGGGGAGCAGATGAACTAGCCCTAATGAGGTCCAGAGAGGACCTCACGTGCACAGATCACACAACAAACCTGGACCCTGAATTCAGAAGAGGAAACTCCTGGCAACCATCCGGCATCGCCCCGCCCCTTGGTCCTTAGCTCCCGCCCCTTAAAGCCACGTGTGCAGCCACTTTGCAGATAAGCCACACCTGGGAGGGGCACGGGAGGGACAGGCCTTTCTCCACACCTGTGGCCTGGCCCCTCCTGCAATATTAATCTCGCTCTTATCAATGTTTCATCTGTTTCTATTCCGCATTGTCCTGCTCCCGTCTTCTCACACTTGAACTTGGGAGCATGAAAAATAGATGTGCTTGCTCCGCGGCCCTTGTGCTTTGCCCAGGTTTGGGATCTAACAGGAATCTATTTTGTTCATATGCTCTTCTAATCACCCACCTCCTGGCTCAGTCAAGGATGCTAAGTGCACCTTGCTTCCTGGCACAGCATGCTTCTGTATTCCTGTTTTACTGTCGGGGCTCAGAGATGCTTGCCTACTGGCCCAAGGTCACACAGGGAAAGCTCATTCATTATGAAGGAGCAGAAACCACCTTAGATAGTTGTTACTCCTTTAACCTTTTAGCTTAGGGGGTCTCCCCTTTTGTCTTTCCACAGTATCACCCTAAAGCAGCATCCTCTATCAGAACATCCTCCAAGGCCCAAGCCCTGTTCTTTTTTTTTTTTTTCTTCTTTTTCTTTTTGGTACCAGGGATTGAACCCAGGGGCGCTTAACCTCTGAGCCACATCCTCAGCCCTTTTTTATATTTTATATAAAATATAAAACAGGGTCTTGCTGAGTTGCTTAGGGCCTTGCTAAATTGCGGAGGCTGACTTTGAACCCCTGATCCTCCTGCTTCAGCCTCCCAAGGCACTGGGCTACAGGCATGCACCATCAGGCCGCGCTAAGCCCCCCCCCCCCTTTTCCTGACACATGATGAAAATAATACAATCTAGGAGAGAAGTGGAAGGAGATAGGAGAGGCAGCTGTGGCTTGTTTGGCATGCCCCTCCTCAGAGACCATGTAGAGAAGCCCAATGCCTCGGTTTTGTAAGAAAGGTCCGTGGCCACACGTGCACCCCCTTCCCACCCTTCTCCAATAGTCACACAGGGGGCTTTGCCCCTCCAGAGTCCCTGCTGGAGCTGCCCTGCCCTCACGGGCTCTTTGGAAAGCTTTGCTGAGCCAAATCAGCTATTCTGCACAGAGAGCCACTTGAGGCGTGGGTCTCGCCTTAGCAATTCTGCTCAACTGGTCTCAGGGGGACCCTGGGGAGACCACTGCCCGACAAGGGCTGGGCCAGCCTCCCCCACTGCCAGCCCTCTGATTCGGGCTGGAAGGAACAGCAGAGGGCAACGCAGAGGTGCCCTGGTTCTCCAACCCCCGACCCTTGCCCTGTGTGGGGCTCTGCATCTCTGCTCCCCCAGGCTCCCCAGTAGGGACACGGGCTGCAGCACTACCCTCCACCCCCTAGCACAGTGCCGGGTCCTCCATTTTTGTCGTCTAGACTCAAGGCAAATGTGGTTCAATCTCAGCACTGAGGCAAGACTAGATTCAAGGAGGACTAGGGACTCACTAGAATCCTTGGGAAGCTGGCCACAGAGCTGGGCCTTGATCTCGGCTCCTTGAATTTCTAGAATGTGCTGGACGTGCCCACACCTGCCCTTCCTTTCCCCCACCATGGGGACCCAGGTCCAGGGAGCACCTAGCACTGCCTCCCATTCCCTGAGGTTTGCTGAAGTCCCAGGGACCCCAAAGCCCTTTAAAACCATGCCACACATCCTCTGTAGAATCTCCAAAAGCTGACTTCACAGGAGCAGAGAGAGAAGAGTGGCACCAGAGGCGGGGGGCGGGGGGGCACTGGCAAGGGGAAGAGGCTGGTGAGTGGGTACAAAGTTAAAGTTGTTGACCAAGTTCTGCTCTTCTATTACACAGTAGGGTGGCCGTTACCAATGTTATTTCTAATTAGCTAGAAGAGAGGGTAGCACATGTTCTCACCAAAGAAATGACAAGTGCGTGAGGTGCTGAACCTGCTGGGTACCTCGAGCTAATTGTGACCACATTCCTACGTGTATGAGAGCATCCTGCGTAGCCCATAACCGCGTAGACTATGAAGTGTCGGTCAACACAATCCCCACCCGTCAAGTAGAGCGCTCATGTTAGCTTTTTTGCCACTGTAACCAAAAATACCTGATGGGAACAACTTAGAGGAGGAAAAACGTATTTTGGGCTCAGGGTTGGGAAGGTCTCAGTCCATGATGCGCCAACTCCACAGCTTTGGGTCCCAGGTGAGGTGGAACGTCATGGCAGAGGGCAGGTCAGAGGAGAGCTGCTCGGCTCATGGTGGCCAGAAAGGAGAGAGAGGGAGAGAGACAGCTCGAGAGCAGGGACTCGCCTCCAGGGATCCACTTCCTCCAGCCACCCCCCTCCCTGCCTATAGTGACCACCTTGTAACCAATCAAATGATCAAGCCAGCAAATAGATGGATCCATTGATTAGGTGACAGCTCTTACTTCACCTCTTGCATTGACACAAGAGCTTCTGGGGACGCCTTATATCCAAACCATATACCCTCTTATGCAATCCTAAGGAACCCCCCCCATACTAAAGCTGTTCCCCCATGTAGCTGCACCACCCCTTCACTGATGGGGTGGGACGCATGGGCCCTTTATGTTCTAGAGACCCTAGAACAGTGGTTCTGAATGTGTGGGCCCAGGCTAGCAATATTGGTGCCACCTGGGAACATGTTCAAAGCTTCTATTCTCCAGCTCAGACCTAGTGACCTCTGGAGCCCAGCAGTAGTTTTTTCCCTTTTCTTTTGGTTAGTGGCACTGGGGTCGCCCGCACTCTGCCACCAAGCCACACCCCAGCACAGCATCCCCATATTTTGCTTTTTTTTTTTTTTTTTGAGACAGGGCCTCGCTAAGTTGCTGAGGCTGCCCTTGATCTTGAGATCCTTCTGCCTCAGCCTCCTGAGTTGCTGGGATTCCTGGTGTGTGCCATCACACCTAGCAATAATAACCCTTCTCGAGCCTTCCAGGTGCTTCTTGTTTTCTCCCCGTGCTGGGGGTGGAACCCGAGCCCTCGTGCATGCGAGGCAAATGCTCTGCCCACCTCTCTACAGCTGAGTCCAATGCAGGCCACGGGGTTGAGAGCAGCTGATCTAGAGGAAGGCGCAGGAGCAGGTCCCTATAAAAACCTCCCTGTGGGCCTCACCTACTGCCTACTCAGGCCTCTGGAGGGAGGGGTCGTATCTCCACCCACCCACATCCCAGGCTGACGCAGGTCTCCCGAGAGCAGCTGAAGTGGTCTTCCTCTGAGTGAGCTGGCCGGCACCAGGGCCTTTGTCTGCGGCGAGCTCTGTCCCCTGCGAGGAGAGCTGATGGAGTGGGAAGTAGCCTCGCCTGGCTGGGTCTGTCCAGAACTCCTGACTTCTGAGATGAGCCACAACCCAGAGGATGCACGTGTGCCAACTGCAAGCAAGGTCTGGGTGAGAACTGTCCACTGTGCCTGCTGCCACAGCTGCCTTCCCAGATGAGAGACTGGGTCTGGTAGGAGGAAGAGGACGCTTGGCTTGGTGACTGGCCGTGCCCTTTGGCTTCTGGCGGAGGCCATGGTGCTCTCATGGGGGGGCGGTGCCTGGAGGCCAGGGCTGAACTGGGCCCAGGCCCTCAGTGGGGTAGGGGTCCTGGGAGCCTCCCTGGGGCAGTGGGGTCCTGCGCCATGCGGGAGGGCAGGGAGGCGCTGGGCAGCCATCTGGGGAGAGGGTTGTGGGTACCGGAGGTTTCTAAGGTGTAACTATGTAAGCTTGGCACCATAAATGGTGGAGGAAGGGGGGAGGGCGTGCTGGAGGGAGGCCTGGGTGTGGGGGAGGCTGCTGGGGGAGGGGCTGTGAGCGCTGCCTCTGTCCAGCCCCAACCCCAGGTGCCTGGAGCAGGATTCCTAGGCGCCTGGGCCTGTCTGGGCTGCTGGACGAGACTTGGATGGTGAGGAAAGGGGCAGGGCTGGCCTTGGCCACTAAAGCAATGCTCGTAGGCCTTAACCCCCAACTCCTGGTAGGGTCAACCACTACCTTGGACGTCAAGGCAATGTCAGACGGGACCCCAAGTGACATGGCAGGGTTTGGCTGTCGGAGCTAAGGATCGTCTCGGAGAAGCACTGGGCCCCGACAGAGCTCGGGGCCTCCCCGCGGCAGTTTGGCTGCCTCGAGCTGGCTGCCTAGTGCTCTGAAGTTCAGGCCGCAGTCTCCACACCACCTGCACCCCTGGGTCCACTGTGCAGACCCGGCTCTGGTGTTGGAGGCTGGCAGGGTTTGCTGGCTTGGGAAGGAACGATGACCAAAAGCACAGGGGGCATAGGCAGTGGTAATGTGGTGTTCCTAGAACCCAGCTAGGGCTGGGGTGTTGGCTATTGCCTAGAAACCATCTTTGGGGGAGAGCAAAGCCCAGACCTTGAAGCCCTTCCTGAGGGCAATCCTGGGGATCACAGCTGGGAAATGGGCTAACCTTCCACCCTTCACAGGACTTCTTGGGGTAGGGCCCCCCTTGGCTTCAAGCTCCCTCCAGCAGGGTAAGCCTCTGTGGAGAGAACACTGCCCAGATACGAGGGGAGAGAAGGTGCAAGTGGCCTGAGGTCACTGAGCAGGGCAGGTGTGGGTAATAGGAAGAACACAAGCTACAGGTGGGAAACATGTATCCTCACTCCTTGTGGAAGCCGAGGGGGTTAATGACTCTAGGCAGTGGAGAGGGGGCAGGCTGTGATGAAGAGCTGAGGTCAGGCGGGGAGGCCTGGTCATAACGGGGTCCAGGGGGAAGGGAATTGGTGTGCTGTGCTCATGCTGGGGGTTGAGTGAGGCTGATTGAACATCAGCCAAATCTATGATGGCGCCACCCCCCTAGCCTGACCCAGCTTGTATGGACCCCTCTGGCTCTCTGGGATCCTGTGGGCCAGGCTGCTCTGACCAATCCCAACAGGTCTCTTGACCCAAGAGACTGAGACGGGCTTTCACCAGTGAAGGCCTTTAAGTACTCTGGATCTTGCGAGTGACTTTGGACCTTCCCTGATAGTTGGACCCCTGCTCTTGCCGCAGCGGCTCTAGGGAGTCGAGATACTCCTGCCCTGGCCTTGGGACAGGGCCCTCTGAGCACCCCGTGGCTGTAACGAATCCTGCCTTTATTTCCTCTGGAGGAAGTAGGCCTCCCTGTGGGCACCTGAGAGCAGCCTCTCTGGCCCTAACCTCTGGAAGGTTGTCTCCTCCGAAGAGCCTTGTCTCCCACCCCCCCACCAGGGCCGCGTGGTCCCTTAGCCCCGTGTCTTCCAACTTCTGCCTCCTTCATGGTGAAGTGTAGCGTGAGGAACTCGCGGGGTTCCCGTCCTCCATGTCTCTGGAAGGCTCCCCACGCTGGCTGTCCTCCCCATCACTCCGACTTCTGGGGACTGCCTCGAGTCAGCCAGCTTGTTCCTTGGCTCAACTCTGTCCCCTGGCTGCTGCACCCTGTGCTTGAACTACTTTGGCCGACTTGGTAACATTGTCTGTCTATGCAGCCCTCGGTCCATCTCTTTGGACCTCAGAATCTGATCTGGCTAACGACCCTGGAGTAACAGCTTCTGAGCTCTCTGGCTTGAGCTGGGTTTCCCTGGGGGTGTAGGTTACTGTCTGCACACGCCTTCAGGGAGGACAGATCTCAGAAGTCCTTGAAGGGGTTCCATTCCCCAGGTGAGTGGGGAGAGGAGCTCAAGGGTGGAAGAGCTCGTCATAGCGCTCTACCCACCCAAACGACCTCTTGGGGCAGAGCCTTCTCTACCTACCAGGTGGAGGGGCACAGGAAGCCAACCTCGGACTGTTGCCCACCAGCCCTGGGGTGGGGGGCCGTGGGGTGGGAGGCTTTTTTGTCAAGTAGCAAAGCAACTTCTCACCCGTTGTCTGATGCGAATCAAGACAGCGCCTAGCACTTTGCCAGGAGGAGTGGTTTGTGAAACAACGCCAGCGAGCCATTAAGATGGTGAGGATTCCTTATTGGCTGACTGCTGTATCTAGATGACGTTAATTGAGTTAAGCTGTAATTAGCTGGGTATATAGACCTCCGCTGTCCGGCAGAGAAGCAGCTCCTGCTACCTTGGGTGCCCGCTACTTTGAGTTCTCGCTCAGTTCCCGCTGAGTTCACTCGCAATAAAGTAGTTTCTGCTTCAACCTTCAAGTTGCTTGTCACCTCTGGGTTATCTTGCCCAGCCGGACTGCGGCATAAAACTTAACCCTTCTTACGTTAAACTTTTTATCTGGGGGGATTTATATTCCCTTCCTAATTCCCTCTTGTTGTAGTAAGTACAGTTTAACAACTTGAGCTCTTTCAACTGTGCCTTGTCCCTGTGGATTATATGGGATTCCTGTTATGAGTAATGCCGAATGATGAGCAAAATTTCTTGAAAGAAGCAGGAAGTATAGCCAGGGCCATTATCTGTTTTTAACTGTTTTGGAATGCCCACAGTGGCAAAATCTTGTAAACAACGAGATGATCTTTAATCTTTTCTCCGGTATGAAGGGAGCCCATCAAATATCTGGAAGAAGTATCAACTGTAACATGTAAATACTTTAACTTTCCAAATTCTGGCAAAGTGCCAGGTGCCATCTTGATTTGCATCCCAACAGCCCATCTCCTCCCCCTTGGCTCGGGCCTTTCTACCTGGGCCTAACTGCCTGAAGATACCTGGCGAAGTCTGACTTCCTGCAGGTATGGCGAGGGGCCTGGCTGCATATTTGGGGAAGCAGGCTCTGGATCGCCTGGGTCCCTGACGTCTTCATTGCTGTACCAAGTTGCCCTGTTGACCTCTCTGGGGTAGAGCCACCCTTGTATTGGGTTAAAATGGCCCCCAAGCCAGGGGCTTCTTCCTTGTCCCCCCCCAAGTGCCATCTTTATCTCTGGGCTGCTCCTGCTAGGAGCCGGCAAGTGATCACGCATGTTTTTAGCTACAGCTAGTCCTAATCTCCAGGAGTCTGATAGAGAATAGGCTGTGATGGCTGTCAAGTCGTGGATTCTACTTGACTAGAGAATACCATCATTGGTAGTAAACGGGAGCTAATCGAGCATCCAGCAAACTGGACCAGCAGGCCCACGGAGACCTTCCCAGGTCTGTCCAGCACAGCCCGTGCTGTCTTTGCCATGTTTGTTCCCCTGCCTTGGCAGCAAGGCTGTCCTCAATCTGGATGGCTCTTGTTCCCTTCTCCAGTAAACTTTATACTTTTGCAAGAGTGGAGGAGCTGTGAGGATGTCCAGACCAGCTTCTGGGACCTCCTGAATGTAATGACTGGTCAATGGCTGTTGAGGGCCCTGGGCAGTCTTGGGGACAGGGTCTTGGGTCAAAAGCAACCTGCAAGATCCAGAGTACTTAAAGGCCCTTGCTCCCAGAAACCTGCCTCAGTCTACTGGGTCAGAAATCTGTTGGTCTGTCACAGTATCTTCTATGCCAAGAAGTGCAAGTAGCTGTCTTGACTGACAGATGCAGCCAGTTAGCCTTAGTCGGGACTGGCTATACCTGAGCAATGTGGTCTGTTAGCCTGGCTTACCCTCATCAGCTGCTGTTTCTGAATCTCGATTCCCCTGACTTTTCCTGTGTCCTTCATTCCCACCCCGACCCAAAAGTCTCAGGAATAACCTGGATCTGCTGCTTGGCTTAGGGACTTGCTCATACTGTAGCCAGAACACCCACTAGCCTTTCACAGCTTGCATCTGAAAGGCTTCAATTCACTTCAACTTCTGAAGGCATGCTTATCAGGTATGGAGCTCTGGGTTGATCCTTCCCCTGTGCACCGGCATCGAGGATGTCTTCTGGCCTGTACTTTGAGACTGGCTGTGAGCCTTGCTACTCTGGGCTCTTCCTGATCACTTCTGGGGTTCTTGCTTCATTGGTCCTCAACTGGATCTGTTTGAGGTTTGCTTGACTCCTTGGTATCACGTATCATTTGGAAAACTCTTGATCATTATTTCTAAACTTTCCTCCTGTCTGGAGTTGAAGTTATTCAGGATCCTGGAAACATCTCTGTCAAAAGGAAGTTGCACAAAGTGGTTTCTGACCCTGGGTCTTGTTGAACCTGTCACTGAGGACATTTGGCTGTCCACTGAGTCCAACACAGTGAAGGCTGATACTAGGGACAGCTGGGAAGCTCAGCCTTGAGCTTGGAGAGCTGCGTTGGAGTCGGGATGGGACTGTTGGCCGCTTGGCGGTCAGGGATGGGAAAGTGTCTAGGCCCAGGCTCCCACATCTCTGGAGACTAGGAGATGGGCACTTCATGTGCCTGTTCAGCTGCTGTTAAGAATTCCCAGCTGGGCTGGGGACACAGCTCAGTGGGTAGTGCTTGCCTTGCATGCACAAGGCCCTGGGTTCAATCCCCAGCACCACCCAAAAAATCCTGGGCAAGGGAGAACAGAAGCCCTCTATCACCTGAGGGGAGGTGAAAGGGTATAGGCCAGATCAGCTTGACATCATGGATCTTTCCTGAGAACTCTTGGAGAGGGGGCCACATTCTAGCAGCTGTGCCGAAGACTGGAAAGGAGACCCTAGATCAATCCAAAGTAGACTTCTCTTTCAGAAAAGATGAAGTGTCTGAACGCCCCCAGACCCTATGTAGGGGTGTCTATACCAGGAACAGGAGATGGCCCAACCCAGTGCTTTCTGGGCTCAGGTGGTTGGATCAAATGTTGTATCATTCACAGGCTGTTCTCTGCTTTGAATACTTGGATGGCAGGGAGGAAAGTAGACAAAAAAAAATATCAAAGTTCCCTTTTCCCCCCAGCACCAGATTTCTTGGTTGAAATCTGACTTCAGTACCAAGACTTTAATTCTTGATTATTCTATCTTAATTTCCAGCTCGGTCACATCTAGAAGGTTCACATCTAGAAGGCTGCCTTCCTGATGGGAAGGTCAGACTCTGGAGGAGGGTAAGGGGAGTGGACTTGGGAAGAACCCCAGGCTGAAGTCCCACCAGGCTCTCGGTGGTGGTGTTGGTGAATCTCAATAGCCTGATTCCCTTAGTGGGAAGTGTCTCCTGGGCCAGCTTGGGCAGGCAGGGCTGGAGGCCATCTGGCAGGAGGACACCAGGCTTCCTTGGGCAAGCTGAGTCGCCTCTTGAAGGCAGCTGAGCCTTTTCCACCCTCCCTTGCAGAGGGCTCATCGGGGGTGACACGGTGGAAGCCTGGGCATGTTGAATATGCCTCTCCATAAAGATGGATGGAAGGGCTCTAGATTCTCCAAATGGTTCTGCCGTCAAGAACTTGGGACACCAGGACATGCTACAAATCTAGCATAACTGGGATTCTGGGAGATTCCTGTTCCACCTGTCAATTACATAAATGTTTTGTCAACAACGGATGTCAGCTACAGGCGAGCTGACCTTGGCTGTGAGTGTAGTACTGCAACCTGCTGCACCTAATGAGGACAGTAGCCTGTCCGGGGCTCTAGAGCCTAGAATTTTCAGCTTCAAGGAGAAGGAAGGCCGGCAGGAAGGACAGCACTGAGCCAGAAGTGGAGACTTGGCAAGGAAATGGTGCTGATCGCCAAATAGAGGAGGGTGGAAGGGGGATGGATCTAGATCTTTCTCTTGCCCCTGCATAAGACTTGGAGCCCAGCATGCATGTGGTCCAGGCCCTGTGTCTCCATTTGGATGAACTCCCATCTGTACTGGGGGTGGAGGAGTGGGAGGAAGACTGGGCCCTCACTTGAAGTCTGGAGGCTGAATCTGCCTGTCGGACTCTAGTCAGCTGCTTTCCCTTCGCATTATGGGCCCCGTTTCTGCGGTGGCTGTTCTACTGAGCTATCAAAACGCTCGTTTCCGACTGGGCTCTAGTGCTTCCTCTCAGGCCTTTCCTGGCGCTCACCTCTGCTTATTGCTCATCTATATTAAATTTTAACATAGTAACTTAAAAATCCCCTGTATGATGAGATGACAGGTCCTGGTCACTTGTGCTTTGTCTTTAGACTGGTGGGTATGCCTTCTTAGCAAGTCTCTAACTTCTGGTGAAAGGTGGAGATCCTTACTGGATGATGGGGACTGAGGGTCTCGGACTTCAGAATAAAGGCTTGTGTATCTGTCCAGGAATTGAGTCTGAAATGGTAGCTTTAAGAACCAGAGACCCTGGTTTTCTGGCGTTCCCTAAGAAATCTTCCCACTGTTATGCTGGAATCCTGTGGTAAGGAGTCGAAGGGAAGCACTGGGTAACCTTATGACCAGATCCTAAGTGTCTGAGCCTTGAGCATCTTTCCCTTCTGAGATGGGAAGGCTGAAGGGGTTGGAGCTGACTGTCTCGTGCAGGTCAGAGGCTCTAGGAATGTTATGTCCTCTTCCTCCTTGCCCGAGGCAGGAAGTCTCTCACCAACCTGCCCAAGAGCACTCTGTGGGCTTCCTGGAGGCAACTCTCAAACCTCTCTCCCTCAGAACTGCTCAAGGTAGTTCCACCCATCAGTTCTGATGCTCCTGACCAGGTCACCTTGCTCATGGTATCGGCTACAGCAGCTTCCGCAAGCCAGCTGACACTGGCCAAGTCTGCCTTTCTCAATTCTCGCGCAGCAGTTTGCCTAAGACCCCAGCTTTCTAATAGACCTCAGCTTGTTCAGCATCTCCCATTTGGTATCGGGGAGTGTGACTTCACGCTCCCTGCACTTATCAGTCTACCCCTCAAAGTGACCACAAACTTCCTAAGACTTCCAGACCTCATTCTTCCCACCAAGTCTCGAACAAAGTCTCATAAGACTTGCTGCAGAGCCCGAGTGTAGCTGCAGGTAGAGCTCCTTCCCTCTGCCTACCCCTCAGGATAAAATGGGGGTTCTACCTTGGCCGTGGCATACTAAGAATCGTGGGGGCCATGATAGCTTTCAGCTTGGCTTATCAGGCTTTTAGGAGAGCCACGCTGAGAGGCCACAGCCGTGTGAAACCCCTGTTCTGCCAAGTGCCTAGGCGCTCTAGAGGACTGTGGTTCTCTTGCCAGTGATCTGGAACCTGGAAACTTCCAGGTCAGCAAGGGGAAGAATAGTTTCTCGGATGGCGTTAGTGGTTTTTGGCTTGACTCCAGTGGACCTGGCTCCTTACCGAGTCTCCATCTTCCGTGCTCTGGGTGAGGCTCAGGAGGACATCAAGTCTGTAGCTCCATGGACTGAATGACTTGAACTTGAAGCCTCTGAATTGGTAAATGGGACTAGGCTAGCTCCCCCCGCCTTAGCTCCGCTTGACTGCAGGATCTATTTTTGACAGTCAAACTTTCCCTTTTTGAGGCTGTATGATGTGGGGTTTCACTAGCCATGTACTCGCGTAGGAACATAAGCATGTCCAACTTGTCCCGCCTCTCCTCCTCCATCCTCCCTCTTCCCTTCATTTGTCTAACCCAACGAACCTCTATTCCTCACACCCTCACTGTCAGCATCTGCATATCTCAACATCCAGCCTCTGCCTTTTTTGGAATTCTTCCACTTAGCATGAATCTCCATCCTCGCCATTAGAGGACAAATCTTGCCCATGTCACACGTGGAATCGGTTTGGGATTTTTGAATCGAGGGTCTGTGGTATGGTTTAGACTCTCCTAAGCTCCTGTAGAAGCTTCAGGAACACGTGGCCATTGTGCATCAAATACTAGATGGCCAATCTGACAGCATGTGGCACTAAAAAGCGAAGTGCCTCTGCAAAGCCTGGGCTCTGAGCCTAGAGGAAAAAACATTGAGTCAATGAAAGGGACTCGTGTGGCCCTAGAGGAGGCCTGTGTTTTTGGTCATGGTACACCAGCCGCAGGACTTGAGGATTGCTATGTTCTAGACACCTGGGGCAGTTGGATTCTCATGTTACTAAAATCGCCTCTTGTTGGGGGAAGGTGGGCAGGGTTGAAAATCACTGTCAAGAGTGGTAATCATCTGGACAAAGGGCTCAGCTTTGCCATGCTCTGTGGAGCGGAGGTTGAAACCTAGCCAGGCCTATCGGTCACATTGAGTTCCTTGGGAAGCAGACTTTGAAATTCACATGCAGCAGGCTTACTAGGTATCTTTGTGGACTATAG
This sequence comes from Marmota marmota marmota, assembly GCF_001458135.2. Lineage (NCBI taxonomy): Eukaryota > Metazoa > Chordata > Mammalia > Rodentia > Sciuridae > Marmota > Marmota marmota. Next base: position 2,152,395 of record NW_025999862.1, read on the forward strand.
GCCTACAGAAGAAAGGGAGACAAAGGGAAGGGTGGAGCTGGGGTGCAGTCATCACTGTGGCCAGTCCCCCCAACAGGGTGTTGTGCCACTGGACAGCTTGAGAGGTCCCAACTTGGGGACCTCCACCAGCTCTTCTGCCCCATCTCCACAGGTATGTGGACTTCCAAGCTTGATAACACTGACAACAGTGTCTTAAAAGACACTGCAAGTCACTTGACTCTCCTTCACATTTCTGAAGTGCGGTACTTCATATGTACCTTCTCTACTTTAGGCACTTTTTCTAGGTATCATGCTGACAAGTCTTGCAGGCGTGGGTTCAGTTCTGACATGGCCTATAGGAAACCATAAGTTAGTTGACCATGACCTTCATTGAGAAGGACTTAACCTCCATCAAGCACTTCTAACAGCCTGAATACTTACTATGGTAAACCTCAAACATGAGTATACTAGTTTGGCTTCTGAAACTAATTCTAATGGGAGCAAAAGCTAACCCTGTTCTTGTCTGTGGCTCTCAACATTTCCCCCTTTTGTTTAATTTAAATATGCCAGGCACCATCTTGACTTGTTTACGGACCCTAACACCCTGTAAACATGTCTGGACATCTTATCTGGGGGGCGGTAAACGGCTCTGGTTCTACAGTACTCTCCACTAGGAGAAACGGGCATGTGTCTGGGCCATGAACTTGGGTGTGGAAGCGCACCCAACGGAGAACGAGGGTGAGAAGATGGAAGAGATCCGTGAACTATGGGATGACCTAGACTCCTAAGTTAGGAGTCGATGGAAAGGGCCACCTGGAGGCTTCTGGGTGTTATGCATCAGTAGGCTTCGTGAGGGATAGACTGACCTGCCCGCAGCAGCTGAGTGAGAAATGCCTCCGCTCGCCTTCATCAGTATCAAGACTCTTGTCTCAAACATCCATAGGCTTATGTGACTTGGGCTATATCATAAGGACCTGAAGTCAAAGGATAGTGTCCACTGCTCGTGCAGCCTGGAGATGCCTAGTAGTGTAGCCTAGGCTGGCAATGCAGGCTGAGGGATGGGCAGGGTGCACTGTGGGGGTCTGGGGCCCTTGTGGGCAGAGTGGGTGCCATGGCTTGGCTCCTGTTGGCTGGGCAGGCCTGGGCTTTGAAGTCTGTCTCGTTCTTCCCACTCACTTTCCCTCTACTACTTCAACTTGATGGTACTTAAACCTGTACTACCTCTGAATCATGAAGCTTGATGCAAGCAACTCCTGAGTGAAACTGGGAAATGAGAGTCAAACTTCACAGGGCTTCAGGGCTGGCTTCTGGGCAGCGACGTGAGAGCTGCTTGGCTTCTGTTGGGTTTAGTGCTTGGCAGTGAGCAGTCCCTGGGTATGTCGTCTGCCTTGTGTGTCCTCGGGAGGATCGATGCCCATAGCAGCACGTGGCTGGAAGGTTCATTGGAAAGCTAGGGGTGGCTGCATTGTGGGTTCCTGGAAGCTGGGAAGTCACCTGAACAATACGGTCCCTCTAACCTAAAGTTTCATAAGCAGCTGAACTGAAAGATGAGAGACTGTGATGGAAGGCTTTAAGGTCTTGTATTCACTGTCTTATGTTTCTTTGAATAACTCTTCTTCCTGGCTGAGATTACTGCTGAGGGTCTCATCACTCTAGATGTCGTATCTGGCTGTCATCTTAAAGTATTCATGCTAAACATGCAGAACTGTCATCTACTAGTACACTAAAAACCATTGACTTCCTTTGCTGAATTGTATGCTAACTGCAGCTGCCAACTCCAAAGAGCTAATGGCCTAATTCCTAGGACTGCTGTTATTCTACTGCTATCCCATGGCTGCTGATGCTTTCTTGGATGCTGCAACCAAGCCCTAGGCTTCTCATATCCTTGCTCCAGATATTCATTAATATCAGATATGTCCAGAGTAACTTCTCTAATTTCAAATGGGTCAAGGAAATGTGATAAGTCAAATACCTACACATATTTCTTGCAATGCTGGGGATGGAACCCAGAGCCTAAAGGTGAACTACATCCTCAGCCTTGACATGTTATCTTTACAGTACATACTTGAGGTTCAGGAACTTGGTACTTGGGATTGTAAGAGCTATCAATCCCAAGAACTAACCTACAAGGTGAGCAGGGCCTAGAATAACCCATGGTGGTGCAGAATGCATAGAGATCACCTCTGGGAATTCTCTTATGCCTGAAGATCTAACGATGAGGTCTTTTTTTGGACATAAAGCTGATTATTGAAGGTGTTTAGTTCATGAAGGAATAAAATATCCAGGTTGACTAGAAGGAAGGATACAGTGCTTAATAGACTTTCTCAAGTCACCAGTGCCATAAGTAATGAGAACACGAGGTTTCATGGAGAAACCTGGATCACTTGGTTTCTTATACTCAATGGCTGAAGGTAGATGATGCCTTTTAAGTTGTCTCGATAGCTTCACTACCATGTAAACTTTCAGTGCTCAAGTGAAGTGACTTGTAAGTAACCCATAGTAGTTTTTTGCAAGTTCTAAATGCGGTTCTAGGGAATAAGGCAGCAGGATCTGCATGGGGATACCTCCTGCCTGCTGTTCACAGGCGGTGATGTCAGTTTACAATCTCAGAAATACTCATGGCCTCGAAGCTTGGAGAGCACTCTATAACAGTACATGAAGGCTGCTGAATCAGAAAACCACGTTGTGGCTGGGGCATATCGCTCCTTCCAGACCGACTTAGCTACTGTCTTCACTACTCAACAAACTCGGAGTTGGACCATTTGGACTCTTGAAAATGTGACTCCAGGCCAGAAGGTTGACTAAAGTAGGTGAGGTTTCACTACTTGATTAGAAGACAAACTTGATCTCCATGGCTAATGTGGGGCTAACAAAGTCTTATGTCACCTACTCCCTTTAGAACACAGGCTGCCAATTCTTGGGACGAGAGACAAAACTGAGGCCATAATGGAGGGACTTCTAGAATTTCCACAAGACTTGACCAAAATGTAACTGAACACAATTTCATACAGGAGTACTAATGAGGACTTAGAACTATTTTGTGACAACTTTGAACAAGTGATGGCTCTGACGAGAACCAGTTAAATCTATCAATGACTACATACTTGCTCAAGTTAAATATGTAAGATTGTATCTGTTCAGGCAGAATAGATACATACTGAACTTGTTAGCATCTTATAATAGAGATCCACTATCTTGAATGGTCATTAGTTGAAGCATTCGGCTGAACTCATGTCTTGGTCCCGAGTTCAAGGATGTGGCTGCCAGGAGGCAGGACAGGGATAAACAGGAAATAAGGCACATTTCCCAGGGGAAGAATCCATAAGGGATCAACATAGGTAATTAGAAGATAACGATTTCCTAATCAGCAGGATGGCAAGGACCGAAGACGGGCATTGGTAAGGATATAGAAAAAACGATCTTCATCCTTCTAGGCCATACAAATGGTGCAGTTGCTTAAATACTTGGCAACTTAAAACGGCAGAGTTGCTGTAAAACTAAGCATCCATGTCCCTGGCCACATGGGTGAAGTATCTGAATAGTGCTCTTGACCTAAAGTGGGGCTAAGCCATAAACCCTAGGTCACAAACTACTGCTGTCAGGATTTGGAAGACTTGGACCTATTAGGACCTTTTGGTCTTGGATATGTCCCTGAGTCCCAAAGAATACTTGGGAAGTCTTAGACCAACCAGGTCGATTGGAAGCCATGTCTAACTGGAGTTCAAAAGTAAATCTGACTCTACTTGACAGCTGAGGCATAAAGGTGGGAGTGGGACGGTGTGAATCGTCCTGATGAATAGACGAGATGGAAACGCATGAAGGGAAGGTCAGGATGCAGCATGGTAGAGCGCGCTCCTCACTGACCATGCTGCCTTCTACACATAACAAATTATTCCCGTATCCTATGTTTAAGCTAGATATATCAAGTTCTGACAATCGGATGTCTGGGGCTGTGGCAAGCTAGGCTCTGGAGAGCATGTATTTACGGAGGTGCTCTAATATCTGGTATTTGTCGAGGCGGCTGTGGCTTCCAGTTCCCTGTGTCCTACCTCATGATGGAGGTATTGGATCCCTGGTGGACGGGATCCATGGGGAGAGGGTTGCAGTTGGGCTTGCAAATTACCTGAAAAACCTATTCAGGTGTCTGCAAACTTATGACTCAACGTCCTGTTTGTGCCAGGTGCCTAGATTGCTTTTTCTCAAACCCGGACTCCTACCAAGAGTTTAAGGTCATGTTGGTAATGCATAGCCATTGAAACAAGAGGGTATCATACTTTCTTAAAGGTCACTCTAGCAGAATAGATAAAGCACTGTGGGGGTGGAGTGGAGGTAAGTAAAGAAACCAGGTCATCTGAAGCAGTGACTTAATAATGGAGACGGAAAGCTGATGGGTTTAAGATTGGGAGAGAATGAAGAGCAAATAAGAAACCCAAGTATCCAACAAGGATAACTAAGATGAATGCACTCGGCTACACTGGCTAGGGACTGTTGTATGTAGGCTGGAGATTCTGGGGAAAGACTGCCAATACAGTCTGGCACAAGCTTTGTGTAGCCTCAGGGGCATCCAAGAATGGACATCCAGTCGGTGTCCAGACAAGAGCCGGGAGCTCCCCCAAACCAGAAGGGGGTCAGCAAGACTAGCTCAGTTTCCCATCTAGGGATGGTAGTGGCAATAACTGCAGAAACTGCCCATGTGCTCAAAAGGGTACCCTGAGGGGCCTAACACTCGATAGCTGGGAGAAGTAGAGGCAAGGGGGTGCCCTGAGTCGGGGTATTGGTGATGGAGTAGTTGGGGAGCACTTCTGACAGGTCAAGTGTCCAAAGCTTAGTAAGGTGAGCATAGAACACCTGTCCTAACGATCAAAACACTTCCCGATTAATAGATCGATGCCACCCAAGGGTAACTTGGTGTCCCTAGAAATGGAAAATGGTAAAAACGAGACGTGCTGAAGAAGTGGAGTAGAGGGGACTTGCTTGAATGGCATAGCAAGGGAGGAAAAGTGTCTTCTAGCGTCCTCAAGGAAAGAGTATCTTGACAGATGAGGGAGACCCAGTCTTAAAAGCTGCCTGTGCCTTACGGGACCCCAGAGGTGCACAGTGTGCCTTTCTGCCATGAGCATGGTTAAGGCACAGATGACAAGCCAGCTCGTAAGCCTGCAACTAGAGGCTCCTGCTGCCTTGAGCCTGAGAATGAAGGAGAGGAGCAGTGTCCTCACCTTTCACTCCCCGGTGACCTGTTCACGAACACCAGGGCTGGAAGGAAGGGATGCTGGAGTAGACTCCAATGCTGCCTGACCCAGGAGGTTCTCTGCTCCACATTCCTGGAGGTGTGCCAGGATCCAGGCTCAGCTGTTTCTCTAGCTCTTGGATGACAGCAGGAGAGAAAGTGGGATCTTATTGTTGTACAGAGATGGTCTGACTTGGGCCCAGCCGCTGTTGACCTTCCTTTTGACCCTTGGGTGGCATCGATCTGTTAATCGGGAAGTGTGTGATCTCTAGGACTTCACAAGGAGCCTCAGGAAGGGACACTCAGAGGATGTCTAACTGGCTACCTCCTAGGAATGTAAAAACGGACTGAAGGTGTCCTTGCTCCAGAAATAACACTAGTAGCGGTTTCTTTTCCTTGAACTCTTAAATATCAGCATAGCCCAAAGATGGGGACAACACCCCCACACACCTAAACAAAACAGAGCTCATGGGAGTTCTGACTCTCGCCTCTCATGTGAGCTAGGATCAACGTAAGATCCACTTGCCTCAATGGTTGGAGTCTTGTGCTTAATCTGTGGGGTTCTCCATCTTTCCTTACAAACCTCTTGTGGGTCTATGTCCCCCCAAAACCCCCCCTCAAACGGGGTTTGCTCACTACATCCCTCTGGTGGAACCTTGTTCCTATTGCTTGTGGTTCCTATAAACATGTATCTGGCCCTAAAAGATCAGACTCAAGTATCTTCTGGTGAGACCAGCTGTAGGTGGTTGCAGACACTCGAGACGAGTGTAGCATCTGGCTGTTGCCTGTTGAGGTGAACATGCTGCCAGGACCTGGCTCTGCAAACTCGGGAGGGACTGATAGCACACCAGAACTCCAGCTCATACGAGGGTCATAAAAATAGGATAAGCGAGTTTTCTTCAACCTCAACCAAACGTGGTTTGGCTTTTAAACCTAAGTGAAGAAGCAGACTGGGACATTATCTTCAGAGGCTACCAGCTCACATGGCAGATATCCTGGAGATGATTATCCTGTAGCTGTGGTAAGACTGCATTGCAGGTGTCTGAGTGAATCCAAAATGGTGCTCGTGTGAACACCTGCAAGGTGGGTAGACTGGCGCTAGTTTACATGGGTCAAGGCTACCTAGGAGTACTGTTGGCCTTTGATAGAAAGAATGGGTAGGAGATGGGCACTTGCCAAGACCGCTATCAGGCTTAAAGCAGGGCACCTTCTCGAAGATCTTGACAAAGGTTGAGATTATAACACTAAGGCAAAGCGGGCAAGGGCTCTCTGGGGAACTGGAGACGTGTTGGTCCTGACCCCTGAATTCCCTTCACTGTGGGCACCAGCTAGACTGTACTCTAGCTTCTCGCATCTAGAGCAGCTCGTGTGCCAAGGTCAAGCCTGTAGAATGACCTAAAATGGTCTACTTGGAAGCCCCATAAAGACTGGGGACCTAAAGGAGGGCAAGAAACAATGTGGAAGTCTAGGTCACTGAACGGGTCCTGGGAGGTCTAGCCAGGAATGAACTTGTGTTATATAAGTGAGAACTCGGCCTCTGGGCTTTAATCATGACTGTTGTAGGTGACATTTGGAAGGGGACTGCTAAACATGAGCAGCTCACTTTCCCTTATGCTCTTCCAACTCTTCACCAAGTTGGTCACTCAACTGTAAATGTTGACGACTAAAGTAGCTGCTGTAAGGCCCCCAGCTGAGCGTCTTCAGAGGGAGAAGTCGATCCAGACCATGTCGGCAGGTCTGGTGCACCCTGGGGGGATTGACTAGTCTTGTCTCAATTCTGGAACCAACTTTGTGAAACTCAGAAGGCTGGTTTGTACACAAAGGATGGTGACTTGGGAATATTCCCATCTCATCTCTTCTCTCCCCCTTAAAATCCAATAGAACAGGAAATGCCAAACTCTATGCCAGCTGAGCAGCTCCTGAGGGCATTTTTGAGGAAGAAACCGAAAGAAAGCTGTGAATTCATGGGTAGCTACTGGACTTGTTCCTACTTCAAAGGAGCAGCTAAACAGGCTTGGGTGACTAGTCTTGATGGACCGAGGGGCTAACTGCAGTTTGAGACAGTTTTCTACTTAGTGCTTCCTGTATTCCAGCTCAAAATGAAATGGTCTGAGCTGGAAAAGAGAATAATGGTGTCCCAGGTAGAGTTTCAGATAGCTTCAAAACCTGCACATTCGACACAAGTCCTGTCCTTGCCCTATGCCTTCCAGCCACGGGACATGGTTGGCGTCTACTTGGGCTTCCTGCCTCATTGTCAGAGGACAGAGCATGGAACATGATCAGAAATGATCTAATTTGGGCGTAGCCATTGTTGACCTTACTGACCTTGGAATGATCACGTAATTCCTGATGATAGGGTAACGCGGGCATTTGGGGCTGAAGCAGGCATTCAAACTGCCAGGAGCCTTTGGGAGAGCTCACCAGAGAACCTTCTAGGAAAGGAAGCGTGAATTCTCCCTAATCCACTGCATCTAGGTCTTGGCAGGGATTCACGGCAAACTTCTTGCTGTGAATTTTGAGGCCATCAAAGTCGGGAGCCCAGGGAAAGACCTCTGTTGACCACCTATGGTGGCAGATGGGGCAGAAGACCTTGGTGAAGACAAGAACTTGGAGGCCACTGGGTGCTGGAGTTTCTCAGGGTTAGTGCTTTACTCTGAACATGAGAAAGTTCCACGTCTGGTCTTGTAACTTTCTGACTTGGAGTTCTTACAAGCCAAGCCTGCTCAAGGAGCAACGTCTGGTCAGCCACATGGGGCAATGGGAGACCATAGGCAGAGGGTGTCCCTTTGCTGTGACTATCTGGCAGGAAGCCACCAGTAGATGTCAACATGTCTAGAGGGTGTAAGGCAAGACGGGACCTGTGCAAGACGGGACCTGTGAGACGTGTTTCTGAAACTTTATCTGAAACTCTAGGCAGTCATTATTGGTCTCCTGGGAGACCTCTACCCCAGGGAGACCTCGTCCTGTTACCTGGCATGCAGCCTTCCCCCTGGTACTGGGTGGAGGCAGAGCTAAGGCTGCCCCCAGCTTCTCGGATTTGCCACGTTTCCTGCCCATGAAAGTAATGGGGGCATTTCGGGCTGAAGCAGGCATTCAAACTGTTACCTCCTCTGGGAGGTGATCACTGATTGAGAAACTTCCAGAAAAGTACTCCTGAACTCTCCCCAACCACATCTAGGTCTTGGTGGGAACACTTTGTTCACTAGGGAAGTCACATTGGTAAGATCTTTTAGACTTCTGCTTGACGTGGACGTCTGGCTTGAGCTGGTAGGACACCCCCAAGGGCCTGTTTGGAGGCGAAGGAAGCATTGATGTCTCCCCATTTTCATCTCTGAACTGCATCTGCTCCTGGGCATGGCAGCTGTGGTCTCACAGGTCTACTAACCTGCGTCTCAGCTGATCAGTGATACTGTTTGGCTTGCAACCTACTGTAACCTTTAGATTCTGCCATCATAGGCTTTGGTCTTGGTGACAAAACTTCTGAATTCCCCCCTGAAGTCGTCTTCATGCACAGTGTGGTCTAGAAGAGAAATCCAGTTCATCAATGTAGCTCATCTTGGTCTTGCCTGAATCTCTGGAGCTCACTAGAATCGTGCCACTGGTATAGAGCAATCGTGTCCACAGCTATTGACAACTCTGTAGGTAGTTTATAGCCAACTTACCACCAATGGACTCTTGGTTTCTAACGCTTTTCCTGCAAATGCTCGGGACTGCTCGAGCCTGCTCAAGCAGGTGTGAGCCTGGGTCCCGAGCCCACTTGCCCCCTGTTTCTGGGGGTGCTGACCCTGTGAGGGGTTCTCTTACAGTGGTCTGGAAGGGGGGGTGAGCCTCTTCCTGGCTTCCTGAGGAAGAGTCAGGTATAAGATTCCTGAGACCAAATGAGGGTCTTCACTGATCTGCCTTGGTCAGGGGTGACCCATGTGGGGCTGTCTGGCTCCTCTGTCTAGGGGGACCTCAGAGTGCTGGCTTTAATGGCCAGGTGGGTAGGTTTGTCACCCTTACCACCTCGTTTCTGACATTCTCTTGTCGGAGCAGGCTACCTGTGGGGCTGACCTGCTGATCACCTGGTTGATCCTTGTGTCTGTTGCTGGCTGCAGAACCTTACCTGCTGGGGTTCTCGCTGTTCTCTCCCTGGCCTTGCTCACCTCCAGTGGGTGCTCAATGGCCTCGGCTCCCTAGCACTGGCCACGGCAACTAGCCCCCCCACCAATGGCATGGTGGTGGGCTACAGGCTGGTGATCAGTCTGAGCATGGGTCAAGTCCCCCCAAAGGAGGAGGGTTTTGCCTAGTTGGGACAGATTGAGCACTGTTCCTCGTGATCTGTCTCCATGGGTATATCTTCACACCATTGGTGAACTGCACCTTTAGTGCTGCAGTCCGGCTGGGCAAAAATAACCGGGAGGTGACAATCAACTTGAAGGTTGAAGCGAACTGCTTCCTTCAATGCCCCGGGGCATCGGGCCCCCTTATCCGTTTTTTTGGCAACAGAGTACCCTCTACAGTAGTCTGAGAACGGCATTCATAAGCCCAATGTTTCCCCTCTACGACATCGTGGGCAAACACTTCAGGATCTGAGACCTGGAGTGAGTGAATCTTGCCCGTGTTTTTGCACAGGGACTACAGCTCTTGCTACTGGACTGAAATGGAAAACTTCCTGGCCCTGTGAGGGCAATGGCCCTTCTGACATCTCTCCTGTCCTAGACCTTGGACTGTCCCTAATGACCTTTATCTGCTTGAAGGCAATGTCCTTTGGTCTTTTCTCTGACCAGAGAGACTTTAGGCAGGAAGCCCTCTTTGCTCCTGGCTGGCGGATCCATCCTTTCCAGTTTCCTTCTGCTGGGGTCTGTCAAGGATCGCTGAGCAGGTCAGATGTTCTGACACCCTGGCTATGCCCATGCCAGATTCCTGGGCGCTGGGGAAGTGTGTACTAGATCAGCAGGCGTGGTCTTGCTTCACTGTCACTGTACAGCAGTGTTGGCACCAGTCTGGACAGGCCTAGGGGATCACTCGGCTTCAGAGTTGCTTGTACAGTATTTTTCCTTCATGCATACTTCCAGGCCTTGAAGCATGCAGGCGTGAGCCTGGGTCCCAAGCCCACTTGCCCCTGTTCCTGGGGGAGCTGGGGGTTCTCTTCCAGTGTTAACATCATCCTCGGCTCTTGCTTCCCCTTCTCCATTTACCTTGGGTCACCGTCACTGGTCTCTTTGCCTTCCACAGGGTCTTCTAGACACAGAAGCTTGGCTTAGGACTGTCGCTTGGACCCAATCTGTTCTGATCTTCAGATATCATGTGCATCTGGTTCCCTCAGTCCACCAGTTGTGCTCACTAGTTGGCAGTGTCCCAAAGCTGTCCACAGAATTCCAGCAGGAATGACAGACGACTCCCTACACGCTGCTGTATTTTCAGGCTTGGCTGTGGGCACAGTCGAACATGACTGACAGTAAGCTGGCTGTCAGATGGCATGTGTGCCCTTTGAGGGGAAAACTCGAGTTGACTGGGCTCAAGATTTCCTAGGACCTGGCAGAACCACTGTGCTCAAGTGTCCTTGTACTCGAGGACTACAACAAGGTCCTGGTATGACCGCTGGGTCCTTGACCTGACCTGTGAGCTGCTTATCTCTAGGGGCCTCTTGCCCTATGGCATGTTATTGGTCCCTCCTACGTGGGGCAGTTGTTCCCCTCACTAGACACAACTATAGTGATGGCCACTGTAACAGAAGTCGAGGCAGTTCCAGCCCCTTGCTGCACATAGGGTCTAACGCCTTCTTGGTCAAGGCAACATCTCTGACACCTCTTGACCTGGGCACAAGGTTTGATAGTGGGCTGTCTGCCTAGGCATATAAAATGGACAAGAGTTGTCTGAACACTAGTTCTGAGCACGGTGCTTGTGATGCTGGTCAAGGGCTTGCTGCCTGATGGGCATAGAAGCCAAAACTTGGTCCTAGTTTTTGCAAAAAGGAATCTTATTGTAGATCAAGGAGACACGTTCAAATCTGTCTGACCAATTGGCTGGTAGTGAAGGAATTCGAGCACCCTGGGGTCAGGGGAAATGACACCTGACTGCAATTGGAGTCTAGCTGTTCTGGTCTGTTCTGCAAGCGTCACGGTACCTCCCTCTGACTGAGGTCTGGAAGGAACTGTTCTCGTCGTTCAGGTTCCACTGGTCAGACTTGCTTACCAGGCTCAAGCTCACTTGGGGGAGGTCCTAGGGTTCTGTACCTGGGTCCTGAAAGATGACATGAATGGTTTGCTAGAAGCAGGTTTAGTCGCTGTCTCGTGGCCCAACTTGACTGCACTGGAATTTCTGGGTGCTTGTTCAAGGCCTTGGCCCCTCTGGAGGCTGAGGGCCAGTGCAAAGATTCTTGATGGCCTCTGGCCTTGGACTAGAGCTCGTCCCTCCCCCTGCCCCCCCCCAAAAGGATTCCTCAGCCTCTGTCCTTGAACAACCTTCTGATGGTTGTCCATGGAAGCAGCCCAGGGCCTTCCTCGCATGGGGGACTGAAGGATTAACGGGACTCGGCAGTGGAGAGTCCTCAGGCAGAAGCTTGAGCTTAAATGCGCTGAAGGCTCACTTTCGTATCAGCATATCACTGAGCTTATCTCAAACGACCAGAAGTAGTCTAACCCCCCCCCCCACTAAATCAAGGAAGTGGAGGCTGCTCAAGTTTGCCAAAACTTGCTTTGGCACACAATTGTGCTTCACCTGGACAGTGTACCACTGACAGGCTAAATACAGACTTCAGTAGGAGGTGATGGACATACCTTAGCAGTTCTGAGAATACTTAAAAATTCTGAAAATCAATGATCAGTGTCTACTACGCAGTAGAAGACTCTAGAAATTCTTCCTAGTCAACTTTGTGTGCTATCCTTACTCCTTTCTCCCTGCTTCTGACCACTAGCCCAAGACTGGCTTTAGATTCTGAGTGGAATCATTCCTTTAGTTGTCTGTGCCTCAGCATGGAGTGTCCTCCAGGTTCATTACAGTATCTCTGTGCCATGGAGCATAGACGTGGCATCTCCTCTACCGGCAATGAGGGGCCCTCGGGCTTTTGCCACATCTCCGCTGTCGTGAGCAGTGATGCGGTGAGCCTGGGGTGCAGCTGTCTGGCATGACTGGCTGTGTACCTGGTCATAGGATTGCTGGGTCCCACGAGAGTTCATTTTTAATCTTAAGCATCCGTGCTGACCTGGGTAATGGCTGTTCTAGCTCTCTCCACCAAGAGTGTAAGAACTCCCCCTTGCTCCACCTAGACCATCTGTGATTCTGCTCTTTTAAACAAGAGCCATTCTAACGGGGTAAAGTGATCTCATTGTGGTTTGATCTCTTTGTGGTTTGATCTCTATTGCCCTGACTGGTGATGAGCGTCTCTTCACATACTTGTTGCCATTTCTGAGAACTGTCTACTTGAGTCTCTTTCCCATCTTAATAACTGAGTTGGGTTTCCCATATCCTGGATATTAAGATCTTCTGAGATGCCTGGCTTATACTTTTCCCGTTCTGTAAGTTTTGTTTCCTTGGCCATGTAGAAGCTTTAACGTGATCCTGTCTATGCTTTCTAGTCTCCTGTGCTTCTGTTATCTTTCAAAGATAATCCTTGTGTGTTCCAGCATTAGTCTTCCACCTATAACCTACAGGTTGAGCACCCCAATCCAAAACAGCTCCAAACCCAAAACATGGAGTGTTGATATGATGCCACACAGCAAAATTGACCTCATGGGACAGTCTATAGTCAAAACACACATACGAAAAACAGCATAAAACTACCTTCAGACTATACAAGGTACATGCTGAGCATGTGAATTTCACGTGTAGACTTGGGTCCCATCCCTAAGATGAATAACAGTATATACAAACTGTCAAAATCTGACACCCCAAACGCTTCTGGACTCCAGCCTTTATCTAGACCTATGGGACAGTAGAATGTATCTTGACATCATACATACATGGAACATAACTTTGCATTCTTGTGACTGTACATGATGTGGAGTCACCCTGGTAATTCCTATAAATGTAGGAAAGCTATCCAGTCTCTCCCTGTTCCCATTGGTCTGCAGTACTTCGGCAAAGATAATTAACCCGTAATCTTAACAGGTGTGAGTGGTCTTTTCCCATTCCTATCAGATTTCTCTTCATGGTGCTTGGGAATTCAGAAGTTCGCTCTGTGTATGGGTCTACTTCTATTCTCTACTGCACTAGTCTGTTCCTATGCCAGTACCATGCTGTTCTGGTTACAATAGCCCTATAGTATAACTTGGTCAAGTGGTACGTTTCCAGCTCTGTACTCACTGATCAAACTGCTTTGGCCACTTGAAGTGTCTCGTGGGTCTGTACAACTCCTAAGACTTCTGTTCCTGTGAGAATGTCAGTGGTATCCTGACAGATCAAACTGTAGCTCACTTTGGGTAGTATAGTGCCACCCTGACACCCCTGATAGCCCAGATAGTATATAGAAATGTGACCATTTTAGTTTGTATCCTGCAACTTTAATTGAACTTTCCTTTTACCTTCAGTAAACTTTCTTGAAAAGTGGTCTTTTAAAATGACAAGTGCTCTGGAATTAGGAGTACTTCATTGATTCTTAAGCAGACTGGGGCAATGGACTTCTTCTAAAGTACATCTACTGGTGAATAGTACTCCATGGTATGTCTCAACACACACAGCTTGTTCAGTCACTCCATGGTGAAGGACATCTGAACTTTCTGGGAGTCGTCATGGATATATTTGCTATGAGTACTCATGTACAGGCTTTGGATAAGCACAAGCTTTTATTCTAGCATAAATGCCCAAGAATACGATGACTGAGTTATAAGCTGAAAGATGATTACTATATAAGAAACTGCTAACTCTTTCTAGAGGAACTATACTGTTACATTCTAACCCGAATGTTAGTGAACTAGCTTCTCCATTCTCAGCACTGTTACTATCTTGTCACTCTTTATGACCAGCATTTAACAGGTACAGTAACTGTACACTTATGGAGTACCATGTGATATTTCAACACATGTATATACTACATAATGTTCAAATCGGGTTAAGATTAGTATCAAAACTATTCTGTTTAAAAAAAAAAAAAAGCCTAGACTTGAAGTGTTATTGCCTGTAGGCACCCCACTGTGCGATACAACTCCTTACCTTTATTGAACTATAACTTGGTACCCATAGACCAACTTTCTTCCCTCCCTCCACGCTCTGCTCTCCCTGGCTTCCTGTCAAATATCTTGACGTCATACACGGAGTAAAACTTCATGTTCTTGGGTATATACACGTATGAACCTAAGGTGGTCATTCTATCCTGTTCCCATCCCTCCTCTCCCTTCTCGATGGAGTTCTTTCTCTGTACGCTCTGGCCAAGACTTCCAATACTACGAAGAGTAGAAGTGGTGAAAGTGGGCATCCTTATTCCAGACCTTAAAGGAAACACTCTGAATTTTTCCCTACTCGGTATATTTGCTTTGGGCTTCTCCTGAGGCTTTATCGCATAGCCAATTCCCTTTATCATGAAAGGGTATCAAATTACGTCAACGCCCTTCATCTACTGAATGACAATCTGCTTTTATTGCTCGGCTGCTATCTAGCGTCTGACTAGTGTGAACTCATTCTTGTACCTCCTCATGGCAGTTGACCATGTGTGTCAGTGTGCTGTTGAATGTCTTATATGCTCTCGGGCTTGCTTCCAAAAGGACAGTCATGGAAGGTGACTGGGTGAACCTATGGAGGGGGTGGGGCTCCCAGATGGACTGTGCCCTCTTGCTCACACCACTGCTCCAGGCCTGCCTTCCTCGCGTAGCCCCCTATTGTCCTAAAGCGCTGGCAGCATCTCCCAGGTTGATCTTGAGAATGAAGGTCTTATTCCTTCTGAGATGCAGCCCAGACACCTGCAGGTCGAAGGCTCAGAAGGTTTTAGGTGAGAAACTCGGGCCTGAGGCCCGTGTTCCAAGGCTGTATGGGAAGCCTGATCCGAAGTCTTAAGACTAGGAGAACTTGCTCCTCTCCTGTACTGGGACCTCATCTTGGAGTTGCTAGTAGCTGGTAGTCCTGGATGGCCTTGCGAGCATTGTTCTGGCTCCTTGGCATGTCCTGTGTCTGAAAGCTACACGTGGACTTTCCGGGCCTGCGGGGACTGTTTCTCTCTACCTGGGACCCTCCGCCTTGGGTCCTGGGAGAAGAGGCATGGAAGCCTCAGCCTGGGGCCTTGGCCTGTGGTCTGATCTCGACTTGGCTGAGCACGTGGTCTGTTTGCTCTTCCTCCAGGGAAACGACTCTTGGATCCTGGTAAGGCCATCACACTGACACCCAAATACAGAGTTGGCTTTCCTCGGATCCAGGGTACCACTTAACATACTCGGTGGGCTTTCTGCCATCTGGTCTGCCAGACATAACTCAATCTGGCCTGGACTCCTTGTCCTAGGAGTCCTGCCAGTGCCCTGGCTGAGGGGCCTGGGCACGAGCAGAGCTCTTCCTCACTATCATGATCTTCTGCCAGATGAGTCATGGGGACTTCCTTCTGGGGTCGTCAGGTACACTGGCCTACTAGGGCTGCCCTAGAGTACCATAACTAGATGGCTCCGGGAGATTCCCGTGCCTCAGGACGGGAGCATGAGGTCAAGGTGTCAGCAGGGCTGCTTTCTTGAGGTCTGTGAGGAAGCGTCAGTTTCATGTCTCGTGCCTGGCTTCAGGTTCTGCCCTTCTGACCCTCGCCTATAGCAGCATCTCTCCGTCGGTCTTCACATCCTCCACGCTTGTGAACCGAGTAGCACTAGACCTCAGCTTCTTGTGATGACCTCCTCTTGATCACACCTTTAAAGATTTAAAGGTACACTTAGAGGTACAGGACTTAAAAACCAGTCTCGGAAGGATGATCCCACCCATGACATCACAGTATCTGCCTAAAGCTCAAGGTTCTGCTATAGTTGAAGTCATGAGTACAACTACCAGGCTGCTTTTCTAGTTGACCAATGTCAAACTCTGGTCTGCAGAGACAATTCTGTAACTTGTTTGGCTTGAGTTTCCTGGGACAGATGACATAACACCAGAAATGGCATGGGGTGTGTCCAAGGGTGTCCTTGGCAGATGTGGGATGGGCTTGTCTGCAGAGCCCTGGGGGACCTGAATGGAGTTCACTTCTCTGGAAGGTGATTCTAAACTCCTTGGCTAAGCTGTTGGGCTTGAATTTAGAAGATACCAAGATCCTAAGCCATGGTGGCTTGTCTCTGCTAATGTTCCAGAGGGGCTAAAGAATGTCTCAAGAGGTGGGCTAGAACTAAACTTGGTCACCCCTCAAAACTGGCAGGATTGTAGAACCCTAGAAAGACAAGATTACGTTAGGATTCTGGGGGATTCTCTTTAACTTAGAGAAACTTGGAGATCTTGCCCAGTCTGTACTCTGGCAGGGGGCTCATGCTGAGAAAAGTGGGAGTCTCACTTGTCTGAAGTGAGCCAGTCGGACGGCGGGTAAGGTCGAGGGCTGCCGCCGAGCTCGACTCCCAGCTTGGAACCAGGCCCTCTATCTGGGGGCACCATACAACTAGACATCTCCATAATCCTGGAAGCTGGTTCTCAGCCCTGCCAGACATAGCCCTTAGACAAGGTGGTGTGTGGCAAAGGAATGAACTTCACTCACCTTGAAGAATCGTGCTTTGGGGGCATCTGTTCCTCTTTCCAATGCTTGGATCAGGCATGTCAAAATGGGTGTACAGCTGGAGTTAATGCACTGGGCCTCCTGAGGGCTGACATGGGATTGTTATGTGGCTGGGCGGGGCCAGGTGTGTGGCTCCTGGTGACCTGTTGTGTACAGCTTCAGGAAAGTCACATGGCTCAGAACGGCTCCCCTTCCTCCTAGGTCTCTAGTCCTCCCTTCCCTTGTTTTAAGGGCTTCCCGTGGACCACGTCTGGTGACACTGACTCTTCCAGAAGTGCTGACTCCTAAGTGGCACTTGGTCCCCTCCCTGGGGTCCATCTTTCTAGGCTTACCACTTTAAAGGTATACTGAGGTACAGGACTTCAAAACCAGTCTCAGAGGGATGATCCCACCCATGACATCACAGTAGCTTTCTGCTAAAGCTCAAGTTTCTGCTATAGTTGAAGTCATGAGTATAGCCATAACTACCAGGGCTGCTTGTCCAGTTGATCAGTGTCTCTCTGGTCTGCAGTGAACAACTCTGTAACTTGTTTGGCTTGAACTTCCTGAGACAGATGACATAACACCAGAAATGGCATGGGGTGTGTTCAAGGGCACAACTTACAGAGTGTCTCAACAGCCCCAGAGGCTCAAGCTGTCACTTTGACCTGAGCTGTGGCTTGCCTTGGCGCACTCTGCTTAGCTTGGGTCAGCCGACCAAGATGACTTGGTCGGATTAGCCTGTTCCTCTAGCTACCGGTCACTTATCCTGACTGTGGGTTTACACTCCTGGGACCTAGCCTGTGAAGTCCTTCACTGGCTTACTCTGGAGCTGTTACCTACAACTGTTCTTCCTTTGTGACCTTCTCCCAGGACTACGTGACAGTTTGTTTCTCAACTGTGGGCCTTACCTTCATAACAAGGAAGGGGAGGTCCTCCCCTTTGCCTGGGACTTAACAACTGGACAGACTAGCTGCATAGCTTATCTTGGTCTAATGAACTTGGGGTTTGACTTTGTGGGATCCTAAGTCCTATAGACTGTTTCCCAGACGTGTCACATGGCTCAGAATGGCTCCCCTTCCTCCTGGGTCTCTAGTCCTCCCTTTCCTTGTTTCAAAGGCTTCCCGTGGACCCACGTCTGGCGACACTCTTCCAGAAGTGCTGACTCCTAAGTGGCACTTGGTCCCCTCCCTGGGGTCCATTTTTGAGAGTCCAGTCTTGACTGTCCCTGTCCTTAAGGTAAGACAGAGTTCAGACATGACAATGTGGCCAGCCCTAAAGGGTTGTGAGGGCTACAGTGTTGCTCTTCTGAGCTGCGGTCCTTCATCAGAAGTGCTCTGCTGTAGACGTCCCTTGAGCGGTTGGATCTCCTTGCAGGCATTAGCCCTGTTTGCCATGAGGTTCCTGGCAGGGAATGCGGTGCCCTGCCTGTGGCCCAGAATGCTTTCTTCATCCTAGGACCCTTCCTACCCATCCCCCAATGCCCTGAGTAATCAGCTTACTTAGGCACTTCTATGTCTTCAGATTCTGTCAACTTCTGGGGCCATTGGGCTGGCTCGGGACTATTCTGTCTTGTGTGATGCCCGTGTGTATCCTGTGTTGCTTCAGTGATAGTCTTCTAGGCTAGTGTCGGCCTTGATCCTGCCTGGTCCCGACGCTGAACCTTGGCAGAGGCTTCCCAACAACGTCGAGTTGGAGTCTCATACTGGCCCAGTCCCTTAGGCTGATGGATTCTTGCCTAAGCCTGTTCCAAGGCCCTGTTGGCTTTATCTTGCACCCCTGCTTCCCAAGTCTACTTCCTCCTGTATCTGCCCAAGAACTTGGACTCATTCTTCCATGTTGTCCTGGAGTTATATAGAGCTTTCTTACCATGATGGTGATCATGCAAGGGCCTGTAGTCTAGTGACAACTCTCCCAAGGATAGACGACTCTTACATCATAAACATCTCTACCACCATAAATACGGATATCACTTCAAGAATGCATTAGACTTTTCAAAATCATGCTCTTACAACAAAAAGATGCAACCACTTTCCCATGGAACACACGGGTTCACGCTCATGGTATCAACAGGTGACACACTGACTAGCAATACTGGTGTTGGCCTCCATGACGGGATAAGTATGCTCTTCAGAGTAACTTTCCTGCTTGGATATTTCTGACTAGAATGACCAGGAAGCTGGCCATGGGCCTCCCTTGGGTTTGAGCCAGTGGATGAATATTATGGAGCTTCTCTCCTGACTTCAAGGCCTGGTAGAGCTTTTCTCCCACTGTCCCTGGGATTTAACTTTTGAGCAGGGACTACTAGCTGGCAACTGCAAGGACTGACTTTGGGCCTCCTGTTCCTGCTGGGTTCCCTGCTTGCTCACGTCTAGCCTCCTGCAGGGCTGACTTTCCTGGTCTAAGGCCCGTTTTTACTCCCCCACTCCTGGGGTCTCAATCAATGGCCAGCAACTGAGAACAGAAGTGGTACCGCAGTCATTCCCATCGGGATTGTAGGTAGCCACATCCTTCTATACTCAGCTGAGCATGGAGCCCAGCCCTTCTCCAGGAAGACCCTTTGTTCTGATAAGATGGGTCTTCAGTCTTGGACACGGGAGCTTATATGCTTTTACTTGGGGTCCGAGACTGCATTTAAGTTCTCTTCTACAGAAAAATGGGCCTGTGACTTTTTAGAAAAGGCTTTTGCTATGGTGCCTGGCTCTGCTACTTCCAGCTGACAGGGATGAGATGAATATTTACCTCTTGCTGCTCTACCACCTCCCCCTGCCTTGCTAACAAGGTCTTGTCTGCTCATTCTCAACACAAGCATGTTCCCAGGCTGTGGCTTCCTCTGAATTAAGCTCACAGGTCTATTGGGTCACTGGAAAATAGTGGCCTGGAGGACAGATGATCTGTTCTAAAGTCTCACTGACTTTATCGATTGGAGTTGACCCCTGGATCTGTTTTCCTGGACTCTGTCTGATAGAACTTGGGCTCTGCCTAGCAGAACCCAGGAGGCTGCCGACCCAGCAGGTCTTCTATAGTGTGGGGGCAGGGCCTGTGGGCTGTGAGGCAGAGGACTTGGGCTTGAAGGTGAACGCTGATAAGGAGCCCTGGTACCAGTCACCCGTCGGAGGCAGAGTGGGTGAGATCTGCGCTGCTTTACCACAGACCTGAATTCACAGGAACTGATGGAACGGCACCACTGGGATTCTGGGTCTAGTCTGGGCCGATCTATATACCTGAAGATGAGCTATACTGCAGGATCCTTGTTTGGTCCCTAGGAGCAGGGCACAAAAGCTGCTATTCAGAGGAGACTTGTACTAAGGAAACCAAGAGGGATGATCACATCAAATGAGCCCTCAGGTGGGATCTGAACTTCTGGGACAAAGCATGGTTCATGGCCGAGAATGCAGGTCTTTGGGCTTTCTCATTCAGTGGGCCCTAACATGCATGAGCACAGAGCTCCCTTTCCTTGTCTAGGGCCATGCTAGTCTGAAGCTGTAAGATTCTTAATTCTGCATGCCCTCCCTAAGCCTGAGTGGTAGGTTTTCTGCTCTGCCTGGTCAAGTTCAAGACTGAATGTGTGGAATATGGAATAAACAGCTGGGCCAGCATGTGGAATGCTTAGAGGGGGCTGGAGATCTTGGCCTCAAAGTCCTAAGGTACAGGCCAAGATGGAGACCAAGGGACACCTACCTGTCCCAGCACTGCTTGACAGCCACATGGCAGCATGGATGGCATGTGTCCAGTGGATCTTAGAGGGTTTCTCTTCAAACTGTCCTGCAGAACATGTACCTTAGGTTCTTGCATCTATCTTTGCCTGGTCTTCCAACTTCTAGTGCCTTGGGGCTTCAGATGAGCCCACGCTCACAGGATTTTCCTTTGAACTCAAGTACTAGGGTCTTCTCAGGAACCATTGGTAAGAGTAAGGCTTTGAAACTGACCCAAGAAAGGAAGAATGGGATCAAGAGTTCAAGGATTCCTTCGTAGTCAGTGAGGCTGAAGGTGAACAACGCAGGAATGTGTCTTGAGATGCAAGATGGCCTTGCTAGGTGTGGTGCTTACCCCAGACAGTGGGACATCGGCTTGGACAGTGTCCAAAGAGAAGCCTTATTTGGACAGACTATAAGCCAAGGTCCTGGGACTCTAAGAAACAAGTCCACAGTTCAGACCTGCATCTTTTCATGTCATGGCACTTTGGAAGTTGATGCCTTTCCAAGCTCTATTCCCCAGAGCCTCCAAAAGACAGGAGGTGATGGTTGAATTGATACCACGAGATCATGGTATACCAACACCATTGGGCTATTCGGGGAAACTTCTATTCTTCCAATGTTCTCTGCTGCCCCCTGCCCCATCGCCAATCTGTTCCCAAAAAAAAAAAAAATTGCACATAGGACATGATGCCGACAATTTTAACTAGTCGCCCTCTCCCTGCTCGGCCTGATGCTCACCTGTGTATCTAGTCTGCTGGTCATCTGTTACGACACTCTGCGGCCTGCTTCCGTCATGTTCTAGGAACGGATGCCCAGTTGCCTCCCTGTGTTGGGGTAGACAAAACTAAGTGCCATTTAATGTACACGCCCTTGTCTACCTGTGGGATGCCTATCTGTTTCTCGCCCCCTTCCAGGAACCGACTGGCTTAACTTAACCGATACCAGATTGTTCTGAAACGGCTGCCCCAGAACGGTGCCGTGATTCCTGTCTCCCCGAGTCTATCGACTGGCTGCAGACACCAGCTGTCTCTGCTGCTAGCCTAATAGGCACAAAGGGATCTCCTCATGTTCAAGCACTTTCTTATGACACTTGGAGTATCCTTGACTTTGCCTCTCGAGGCTCCATCTGCCTCACTTGGAAGGAAATTCTGAGAATGGTCACTCCCTGGCTTCAGATAGGGCAAAAGGAATGAGGTGCACTAACTTCCATGAATTCCACTGAACGGCACCTAATCTTGATCGAGCGTGGACCTTTGCTCTATGGCTTATGCTATCCAGCTTACAAAATCACTTCCTGTCCCTGTTGCATGAACTACATGCTTCTTTATTAGGCTTTTGATTAAGCTGGACTCAGCAAGCCTCCCTGGCCATAGTCCTTTCTAAAAGATAGGTACCTTACCGTGGTATGGTCTCCAGCTTTCTCAAGAGTAAGCTGGCTCTTCTGTCCCGAGAAGAGCCTGTCCTTTATAACCACGTCGCAGCTACTTTATCACGTGTTCACTAGGGCCTTGCTGCTTTGGTCCGGTGCTGTTCTGGCGCCGATAACATACTGTTACCAAAGCCTCCAATAGCGAGGGCAAGTCCTCTTATACTTGGTGGTTAACTTGGTAACTTGTGGATCACTTTCTCCACATGAGCTTCAGAGTAGGTAAAATTCAAACTAAAACTGGGGTTACTGTGGGTTAACAAATATCCAAAAGAACTAAGATCTCAAATAGCTTATGCTCCAAAAATCTACCTAGATCATCCTACTAGACTTCTAAAGTCTAAGAAACCTTAGACTTTTCCTTTTCTTGGGTTGCTAAACATAAAATCCCTAATGGGCAACCTGCTCAGAAGAGAAACACTTGCTGAAGACTTGACTCACTTGCGTATGTGAATGTGGTAAGACTTTGGAAGACTTCACTGAAATTGAACCCTTTTTCTAGGATATGAGCTACTCGACTTATTAGTACAATCATAGCTTGCTAACTTTAATCTGCTCATACTGATGAGTGAAACTGAATCCTGAAGCCTTTCAGGCTAGGAACTAAATCTGATCTTTCACAGCTGGAAAAGAATTGTTCCATCACAGAACACGGAGTGTTAATTCCTTAAACACCTTTTGGAACAGATGACCCTCTTACAAGAGGGTTAATTTCCAAGGTTAACTCCTCACACATCCCAGGGGTAGGGGAGTAGATTTGAAGACCATAGTAACTTCCTGTTGGCAGAGCTGGTGTCCAAGACCTGCTGACCAGAGCCCTTCCACCCTATCCCCATAGAGGCTGTCCTGCCTGCACACCACTAGCATTATCCCCGGGGGACTTGAGTACACTGTTTACATTCATCTGATCTGGGGCGGGACCCCAGAGGTGTTGGGACCATTTCTGGGTGCTTGGGACCTACCCAAGTCTGACTCGCCAGACGAGACATACTATACTTCTCCAGAAGCTTCTGCACTTGGAATTTCTCTAGTAACTGTTATAGAAGTGTACTATCATAGAAAGGGGAGCAACAAATGACTCGTTCCTGTGTCACTAGAGTACTATAGTGACAGTCTAGTACCTATCCTTCCAGATCTCCCCCATACAAAATGGGATGGAGCTGTGTGTTGTGACCTGCGTTCCCCCTGTCATATTATCTCCTTGCATCAGTGAGGGGGCCGTGTCTTAAATACTCCCAGGGACCCCAGAGTAGGCTTCATAGTCCAGTTCTCTACCCAGTAACATGCCTTACGTTTCTAGTCAAGCATAATTACTTGAGGCCAGGTGAACTGTCCTACAGGGGTTGCTTCTCGGTTATACTCCTATCCTTTATGTCCTGGAGTTTAGTTCTCATTCTAAACGCTGGACGGATTCTCGTCAACTCTTGAATGTGAGTCTACTGAGGTGGTGTGATATGCAAGATGGAACACTGATAAGAGGTCACTACTGGTAGCCCTTCTACTGGATTAGGGTGGCAAGTCTCTCTGTACATATTGCCTCATGACTAGGAAGAAATTGAAAAGGTCACTCTGGCATTAGAGATTAAACACTGGGTATTTAAGGAGTTGATGATCATTTGCCTGGACCGGGGGTGCTGCGCCTGTTGGCGGGGATTCAGTCTCGCCTGCAGAAAGCCACATTTAGACTCTCCTGGACATGAACCTTAAATCTTTACCTCTCCTGAACAAACAGGAGCTGTTTCTCTGCTCTACCAGTTTGCTCAGGGTGACCACTTGCTGCCACAGGCTGGCGTGGCCTTAGCATCTCTTTTGACTGAAGAGCTCTCTAGCAGTTCTTACAGATCCCCTGATTCCCAAGGGTCCTATCCCCAGGAAGACGGCTGCTTTGAAACAGATGGACGTGTACACGGACTATCTGGTCCACACCTCTAAACGTGTGGAGAGGCCCACAAGGCTGAGAGCGGGGAAGGCCTGCCTCCCAGGTGGAGGAGGCTCTGGGTATGGCAGACTTGGGACAAGTGTCCCTTGGATGAGGTCAACCCTTGACGATGTTTCAGAATCGTATTGACTAGCCGTGGCTTGCGTTAGGTGGGCCTCTGCATCTGGGGGGCATGTGAAGCTGGCCCGCATGACTGACTTCAAGCTCTGATGTTCTGGCAGCAATGACCCATTCTTAGAAACTGCGGAGAATTGGGCACTCCCAATGGAGCCAGGGAGGTCTGGGGCCTGGAAGTGACTGCCCCTGAACTTGAGGGAAGGTGTTGCCTCGTGATCTGCCTGTAATGAAGGTCGTTCCTGGATGTCGTTGGCCCTGGAAGGTGCTTCCATGCTTGTGTACCTAGCATTTTGAGGTAACGGGCAAAAGCTCCCCTGCACTTGGGGCCACCTTTAGCACTCCTATTTGGACATGGAAGGCTTCTCTCAAGTCTGTGTGGTAGCAAAGTAGACTTGCGTTTCTTGTAAGTCTAACCCATAAAGGGTGTGACAAGTTTGGTTACCTTGTCAACTCAATAGCCATCTCTTCCTTCTGTACTTCCTGTCCCTGTGCTGAAGAGGCCAACCATCTTCAAGATGTATGGAAGTAATGTCACTTCTTGTTCAAAGCAACACAGTGCCCATGCATTTCCCATGCTCGTCCCAGACAGAGGTGACCCTGGGATGTGCATAATCTGGAGGTAGCTGAGTAATGGACACTCACGGGCTTCTACACTAGGACGGGTCTTGAGCTAACTGACCCTTGTGAGACCTGGGCAAGAAGTAAAACCTTTGTATGCTGTCCACACCACTTAGCATTTGTTACCTGGACTGATGCTGGCCCCCCATGGGTTGGGCAGGCTTTCCTTGGTCTACCCCCATTGCCGCCCATCTCCTGCTCACGAGAGCTGCAGATCTCGTGACAAGCCAGCTTCTTGGGGCTGTGACTGGCATCCAGGCTATGCTTGGGGGTTACACGTGCCAGCGGGCATCCACTTGCTATCTGTGGTCTCTCCCATACTTGGTGGTCCGGTGATGATTGGCTTCTTCATGGCTTTACTGGTGTTGGGCCCTGGGGGACCTAAGATGTCATGCAGTCTTGTTCTCCTGGTGTCTCCCTCCTAAACCTCAGGCTACCTCCAGGAGGAGCACTTAGACGTCTTGACCTGACATAAACCAGAGGTGGAGCACCAATCTCCCACAACCCTTCAGCTAGTAAGCAGATTTTCTTCTAAAATGTTCTTTGTCTGCTAGACACTAGTTGACCCTGGTCTAGAATCCTAAGTATCTGAGTACTTAGCCCTAAGAAAGCTTTTCATAGAAAAGAACAAGAGCTTTCAGTGTTCTAGAAGGCTCTCCCTAGTCTTCGCCCACCACTTACATGCACATTCCTGCTCAGCGGGTCATGGAGGGTCAAACAGACCTGTTCACTTGAGCTGGTGGTCTGGCTTTCCTAGAACTGAAGATCTTAAGTATCTCGATTTGCCACTGGGCTCACCACGGTTCCGGGTCTTTCTGTCCCCCATGGACTAACTATTAAGTGGCTCAAGGCCTTCCTGCTCCAGGAAAGAACTTTTATAACTTCACCGGTGACTAAGGCTTCATGAGCAGGCTGGTGGACCAGCTGTTGCCTGGCAGGGTACAGTAGCCCAGGGCCACTCTTCCCAGAAGTGCAGGAAATTTGGGGGTGTTTATGCTGGAACTCCTGCTTGGGTCTTCTGATGTGGAATAGGGGCTGGGGATCCTGTGCTGGGGCCTCACCTTATTCCTTCCTGGCCAGTCCTGCTCCATCAGCTTCTCCCTGGTGGGCCTCCCAGACAGCCTCTGTTGCAGTCACGTGAGTCTTTACCCAAGGTTGGGAACTAGAAGGGGCACAGCAAATGGTCTAGAGACCCTCCTCACCCTGGCTCTGCCCGACGTGTGCGTATGAGGGCCCCCGCTCTGGGAGAGGGGTTGTGTTGATCCCCTGGTCTATCCTGACCTCTTCAAAGTGGGACTTCTTGATCTCCTAACTCGGTGCTGTCTGAATCGTGCCCCAGCCAGTGGCATAGGGAATGGTATTCCCCAACGTCTACCAATGCTCTGCTCTCCTGGGTCCTTTTTCCAGTAACTACTTCTCCTAAACATGGCAGGATGGTCATCTTCTACCTAAAACTTAACCTCTCCTGTCCTATGTGATCAGAGTGTCAAGTTCCTTGAACTGGCCTTAGCTGCTTGAAGACCAAGCTGGCTTTGGGTTACAGAAGCATGGGGCTGTCATCTCTCCTGGCCACGCTTTGGCATCTGCCTTGCCCTGGTGGCATAAACGGGGGTCAAAGCCTGCGAGGCTGCCCTGGTCTCACACCTGGCCATCTGGGTGCTGATGCCCCTGCTCTTGGGTTGCTCGCCAACCTGAGAACTTTGCTCTTGGCTGGAGCATAGTTGTGCACTCACCCTCCCTGGTAGAGGCAAGCCCCAGCTGCAGTAGGTCGGGATCCTCTGTGGTGGGAGCCCTCCTGGAGTCTCACCCGGGGGTCTAGCATGTTTTGAACAGTGTTGCTGAGGTTCTCGTTGACTGTTGGCATAGGGCGGGGTATGATGGTGACCAGGGAAAACGGACTGAGCTGTAAGGGACACTAGAAGTCCTAGACGGGCCTTGTGGAGCCCAACCAACCAGCTAGGAGATATGTTCTAGCAGGTCACATGGGACCACGCTAGTGGCACCTCTAGGCTGGGTGCCCCAAAGGCCTCCCATAGCTGAGGCCCGCTTGTCTAATACACACACCCCGGTGGTCTCCAAAGCTCTGGTAGAATATCAGTTTCAGAGAACCCAGAGGGGTGGTATCAGAGGGAGCTGGTTTCCTTTTTCCTCAGCCCCACAGAACTCGCCCGAAGAGACAGGTCTAGGTACTGAAATTCCTGACTCCTTATGAACCTTTTTGAGGAAACCAGGAGAAGATGGGGTAACTTCACTATTCAGCTTCCAGGATGTTCCAAGTCGGTGGCTTCAGACTGCCTAGGAATTGGGTTGGCTATTTCTGACCCCTTAATGTTAAACGTACTTAAACGTGCGGATGCTGGATTAAAAAGCTGCTGCTACATCAAATGTAGAAAAATGGTTGGAGTTGACACGGGAGACGAAAGGTCAGATGACGAAAGGCTTTTTAGGCTAAGATAGCCTTCTACAGCCTTGGAAGGCTACGGAGCTATGGAAACGAGGGGTGTCATGGGTAACCGATCAGGAAGTCACTGTATCTCCTTGGCCAAACACTTGAGCTTGGGGGGAATTGATGGAATGAAATGAGTTCAAAAGACTTAGTGGGTAGAACTGGATAGAATCGGCCGAAGCAGAAAGGCTTTCATTACCTGGAGGTCATCTTTGGGTCAATGACATTAGCTGGGAATCTCCCCCTCCAGAGTTCTCAAACTCGGTCCAGGGTGGTCCCGAGCTGCCCGGCTCCCTCAGATGGAGCTGTCTGGCAGGTGAGACCAGGAGCTGCATCTCAAGTGGGATCAGTGGCTGGTGTGACCAATTGAAAGTTCTGGGAAGGCGGAACTGGGTCAGTCTGAGAAGTGAGCCTAACAGGGCCACAAACCTCCAGAGCCCCCCTCTGTCCAGGGCTCACGGCTAAAGCCCGAGCTGCAGAGAAAGACGCAGCTGGCAGGAGGAGGCATCCTGGGAGTCGAGCACTTCTAGGACGTGGAAGTCGCACGTGTTGAACTAGGGAAGGGATCCTAAGTTCTAGAACAGAACTGTGTCCCCTAGGGATTATCTGTTAGCCTCCAGAAGACCCTAGGAAAAGCTCTGACATGGGTGGGATTCGGGGGTAGGAACAGCCATACAGGCTGCTCGGCCGTGGACAGATGACAAAAGGTCATAAGGGTAGAAGGAAGGGGCTTCTCATAAAAGGGAGACTAGAATCCTTAGTATACCCATGGAGGGGAAGTGCCCAGTAAGGGCAAGCCGAAGGCAGAGGTAAAATCCTGGCAGGGAGGGCCCCGTAAGAAGGGAATGTACCAGCCTTCTAGTCCCTCCAGTTCCCACCACTGCACCAACACACAATGGATGGCTCTGAAGCTCGCTGCTGAACCCCTCTAGAAGTGTCCTACGATCTAGCCTTGGTAGGCATCAGAGCTTGGACCAGTGGACATCTGGAGATGGCACTAAAAGACACTCGGGTGTCCCTGGACTACCGGGAGTCGTCTCGAACATCCCTTCAGTTGACCTCTCAGCTGGGCAGTGGGCCCCCATAAGGCATAGGGAGAAGCTGCTTGTTCTAGAATCTCGATGGACAGCAAGCCCTCACTTCCAGCTGTGAGTCTTGAGACTTGATCCAGTAGCTTCCCTACCATCAGAGGCAGACATAGCCGGTGGTGGCACAAGGGGGCCTTGGGGTGGGCATGCTGGCTCCTAGCCTGCGCAGTGTGTGTAGACTTGTTCAGGGCCTTCTTTCCTGATCTTGAGCCTATCGCCTTTCCTTCAACTTGGGACCTCCATTCCTGCCAACCATGGAGAGCAGGGCAGTGGTGGCTGTGCCCATAGCATAAGGACATACTGCCTTGCTTGTACGTAGTTGTCTAGCTGAGCCGAGTGCTGGGATCTCTTTCCCACGTGAGGTCTGTGCCCACTCCAGGTAGCGTGGTCTCCCTTCTCGGGAGCTTGGCCTTAGCTCCTCTCGCCCTTAAGTCCTAAGGTCTACCTGCTCTCCTGTCTAGTTCAGACTTGATCTCCTCTTGTAATGGATGCCATGTTCTGGTTGGCAGACATGGCTAGAACTTGTCATGGCTACCTCCAAACTGAATGTGACCATGACCTACTTGTCCAAGCATAGCTGTACCTGACTTCTCCAAGTCTTCACTCCAAAGAACTCTTAGCCCCAGGGATTGCACTAGAATTCTTGCTCAGACCTGGCATATCTGCATCATAAGGGAGTGAGTAAATATTGTGATGGTTGTATAAGACTGTCAACTCGGCATAGCTTGAAACTATTAGACGTCATGAGGCTAAAGTCCCCTTAAAGTCGCCTTAATATTACTGGCATCACCTGGCCACTACCAGAATTCCAAGGATTCCCTTTGACTGGGGGAGGGGGAGATCACAGATCACAGGAAAGCCTTTCTTCCTTACCTGGGAAGACCAGAATCGGTCCACAGCCTGGGTCATCCGCCACCCAGCCACTGGATTTCTAGGCACTGTCCTGCCTCAGCTGAGTCAGTAGCCAAGGTTGGTTAGGAAGTCCCCTTAAACTGTCCATCAGACCTTCTAAGATGGTCACTTTAGGGCCTGCTTACCTCCAATCTGAAGGCTTTGAGGGCCTTCCTGGTATAGAAACTCCATGGAGACACTAGACATGAATTCTGCTACAGCCTGGGCTGTAGATCTCGGTGGCGTGAGACAACCCTAGGCTATATCAAGGCGGGTAAAGCCAAAGACTGGCCTGGGAGCCTTCCCAGTCAGACTTACCTCGAACCAGGACTCAGTTGCATGACTGCCCAAGGAAGGGCCTCTTCCAGGAGAGGGCGGGTGTCAAGGCAGACATAGCTGCCACCACTCAGGCCAATGGCATTAGGGCTGAGGATTGCTGGGACCGTGGCACTTGTTCCCAGTGTTGGCAGACCTCAGCTGGGTGCATCCAGCTGAGGTCTTGGTTAGAAGCAGAATTGCTTGAGAGTAATGCGTTCTTACCAAAAGTACACTGCATGTGGCAGGGGCCCTCTTAGAGGGGACATGTGGCTCATATTTTCTGCTTGGCTTAACCTGTGTCCTTCTCCCTCTTATCCCACACATGCTTCCCCTTGAGCATCCCCTGAAGTGGCTGGACTGGACTCTAGCTTCCTGGTTGTCATTCTTGTTTGAGAGAAATGCACAGATCTTGCAATAACTCCTTCAGTTTTCTACGTTCTAGCATCTATCCCAGGGTACATCCCAACTCCCTGTAATCCCAAAGCGCATCTTCAAGGATGCTTCACCCTTAGAGGCTTTGAGGTCATCAGGTTTGTCAGACATCCCTCTGTCCTTGGCCTGGTATCTGGGCTCCTGGCTGTGACCTACCTATTGGCTCTCTGGTGTGCAGCCAGACCTGCAGGCTATCTTAGTCTGGCTATTGCCCCTTAGGTTGCTTTGGCCTTAGATATGGCAGCAACCTATCCTGTGATGGCCCAGACATCACAACTCCTGAGAACCACATCTGACCTCCAGTTGTACCCATGCAAAGTACGCAGCTCCCAAATCTAGACCAGCCTATCGAGGAGTGAGACCTTCCCTACACTTGCAGAGAAAGCGGGTTGTAACCCTGCTGGCAGTGCCACTTGCCTCGGGCACTGGGCCCCAGCAGCTAGGTTTTTAACTGAGATGGCCAGGGAGGACCCAGACCAGCTGCAGAGGGGCCTGGGATGGGTAACTGGCCTTGGCCAGGTATCCCGGGGCCCCTTTGCCAGGAGGGAGGGACAGTCTGACATCCCTCTGCCCATCATACATTCCTGGGTATCTCTTATACTCTACCGATCACTTGCATGTCCTCAAGAGGTGGTCTTGAGTATATCAGAGGCTGGGGGGATAGGTGGGGTGCCGAGTAGTATCTCTATCCAAATAGAAACGGATCTTCCTACAGCCCTCTAGACTGGTCCCAAGGACACTGCATGACCAGTCCAGGGAGTTCTGGGGGCCGAGAACTTGTATACTTATGACCCTGGCCCAGGACTTTCTAAAGTAGAAGGCACAGGTTATGAGCCCAAAGAGAATGGCAAGGTATTGGGTCTCAGGGGATCTGGCTGGATTCTAGCAGCATTTCTGGGAATGGTGGAATTTGCTCAGAGGGTGGAAATGAGGGGAGGGGAAGAGGCTAATGGTATCAAACAGTTGGTACTGAAGTTCTAAGGTGTCCACCTGGCTCTGAGGTTGGACCCTGCACGAAACAGAACATGGATAGGGAGGCGTGAATTGGTCCCCCAAGGGCGCAAGCCGGGGGCGTTGTAGATAAGACTGAGGCAGCTGGGTCCATGTAGGCAACTTGTGATCCCCATTCCTGAGGCCTGCTGATGCCTGTCCTTGGTGACAGGCTTCTAAGCACGACAGTACAACAGTCTGGGAGGTAGAAACGGGCTCCCAGGGCCAGAACCATGCCTAGAGGGAAGTCTTGGGCCGAGTCTCCCAGGCACTGTGGCCCCTCGCCTTCTCTGTAAGGCACGCGTGCTACTGCGATGCAGAGGCCACTCTGTACCTTGTGAAATACCAGGAGGTGGGTCGAGCAGGGCCTCGGAACTTGGCAGAAAGGACCTCAACGAGTTGTCCAAGCCATTACTTCCACCTTCAGCCCTGCCCCCAAGACCACGCCAAAGCGGCAAGTTCATGCCTCTCAAGTGCCAGGGGCACATCTTCTGCCTCAACTGAGGCTACTAGAGGGTGGGGACAATGGGTGGGAGGGGGTAACTGTTGGAATGAGAGCCAAATCGACCACGGCCAGACCCTGAGGGCAGAGACCTGGACGGTGGGGGAAGGCACTGCCGTCCAGGCTTGCCTGTACCCGGATTGTGAAACTTCCTTCAGAGTCCAGCAAAGATCCCCAGGTGCACTGACCCGGCTTGATGACTTGGCAGCCAGCCTCATCTAGAAGCTTCTTGGAAGGTTCTTGAAGGAACAGGTTCTTGTTCTCCTTGAACCAGAACTTGTGTGGACCGTTGGAGTTAAACCCAGAGACTACGGGGTTGGATGGAGGACCCTGTTCCATGTGCAGAGCCCCGCAGAGCTCGGACTCTGCCCAGCTTTGGCCTTTGGCCGGTGGTCATGGTGTCGGGATGCTAAACTTGGCGAGTGGTAGATTCCCCAACAGCTCCACTTCTGCAGGCTCGAGGACACCAGGCACTGCTTTCCTGCCCGCTTCTCGGGAGCATCGGCTTTTATAAGACTTCCCTGCCAGGGGCTTGACTTGTCCCTCCAGAATCATCTAGGGCAAATGGGGACTTGGACAAGTGACCCAGATGATGTGGAGGAACCTGAAGGGCCTTTGCAGCATTGTGGACCAGGCCGGCCCACAGGATGGCTGAGGCATTGGCCCAGGACAGACGGGGTAAGACCTGCCTACTTCGGCTCAGAGCCGGCAATCCTGACGTGGGCTTGCCTTGGCCCAACGGAACCCGCCGTGGTTCTGTTGCCCCGCATAGGCTGAACTTGGTGTTAAAACGAGAATTCAGCCCTGAGGCCCCTGATGGAGGCTCAGCAGAAGCGGCTTCCCTTCCTCCGACTCTGTTCCTTGTATCGCTGCAGCTCATGGATGTCTCTTAGGTAAGAGCTCCCAGGTCTGCTTGGACTTGGATTCTTGACTAGTGTGCCCTGATCTGGGTTCTGTGCTTTTTTTAGTGGCGCTAGGGATTGAACCCGGGGCCTTGTCCAAGTGAGGCAAGCACTTTACCTTCTAAGCTACATCCCCAGTCCAATCTTCTGCCCTCTGCACTCGGGGTTCCAAGGGCACTTCACCCTTCCAGGCTGACCAGGCCAGTAGCTGGAGTCCTCATCTCCACAGCAGTATCACTAGATGCTGGAGCCGTAGGCTAGAAAGGGGGCTGATGGCTGGTGCCTATCCTTGGTGATGGGCTTCTAAGCACGACAGTACAACAGTCCCTGCTTTGCTTGGGACCACCTCCTGTGGCCTCTCTGGCCTCTGTAGGCCCTAGAGCTCCTGGGAAGAAGTGGAAGAAAGATCTGGGCCATAACCAACATGAAGGACTAAAGACGGGGGCCTGGATTAAGAGCACCCCAGCCTTCATCTGTGGAGGCCATGAGACTTCAGGGAGTGCTGAGCCCAGTCCTCCTCCGGCTGTGGGGGTTGGAGTGATGGGACAGCAGTATGGGACAGCTAATCACCCCCTGTTCCTGAATTCCCCCTGGAAGCTCGTGGCGAGGAATACAGAGGGAACTAGAAGAGCCCTGGTCACCAGGGACACGTGGGACTCTGAACCCAGCCTGTGGGTTAACCCATGCGCTTTCTTCCCCTCTCCTCTAGAACATAGCCCTGGTGTGGTGGCCTCTACTGCCTTCTCGGCCCTGGCGTGGATGCAGACCTCTTCGTGATAGCTGGGTTGGAATCGGGGCTGCTGGCCTGGTGGCCGGGTGAACTCGTTCCCAAGGACAGCAAGCAAGATGACCTGTGCCTGGAGCCTGGGCTGCGTCTCTGCCTGAGCCACAGTGGGAGGGACACTGGTTCTATCCACCGTGAACAAGTGAGCTGGGGGAGGTCAGTTAAGTACTCAAACCTGGCTGTGCTTGTCACTCTGGGCCACCTGGTCCCTTGGTTCCTTTGCCCACACCCGGGGATTCCTCGAGACTCGCTGGGAGCAACATGCCCTGGTTGTCATGGCAACTGACTCAGACCAACCCTTTCTTACTCTTCCAGGCAGAGGGTGGCAGGACTTGAGATCCACAGATGGGACGAACTCTCCTGTCTTGGAACAGAAGCCAAGGAAGCAAAAACCCCAGGACTTGTGGACAAGTCTCTTCTGTGGCAGTTCCGATAGGACTAACCTTCCGGTGGCCCTGGAAACGGCCACCTCTGTCCCGCCAGAATTGAAGGCTGCCCTCACCAGAAGGATCTGTGACATGGCCTTGGGACTTCAGACCCCAGCTGGTATGAGCCAGCCTGCAGTACATAGGAACAAAACTCCCCAAGGGAGAAGTGGCCTCAGAGCTGTCCAGCAACCATTCCAGTTCGGCCTCGAGTACGGGGTGACGGCCAGCGTCTCGTTTTTCCTTCCTGCCGAGGAGGGTGTAAGCCACCTGAAAACTAAAGCTTAGAATAATCGGTGAACAAGACTTTAAAACCGCAGAGCCCCTGATCAGTTAGTCCACACGGGAGCTGTGCCGTGACAGAAGAATCGCCCCAGTGGCTTTCTTAAGGGGTACACCAAAGGCGGGGATAAGGTTTCGGGGACTGTTTCGTGATACCTTGCAGTCAGCAGATTGAGATGGAGGTGACCTGCCAAGACGCCAGAGGGACTGTGCAGCTACAGCAAGTCACCCCCTCTTTGGTGCTGTGTGGGACCTTTGGCGGAGCTCGAACGGGTCTCAAGTCAGCAGTCAACCAGAGGGCAGTCCCAGACACCAGATTCTAGCAGACTCTGGCGGCAACCCACACGCAGCCCATGAATGGCTTGTGGCACTCGAGCTCAGCATACCTTCCATGCAGTTTCCAGACAGTGGACTGCAGGGTGCCCTGCCTTTAGTGCTCAAGCTGTTGAGTCCTGTGTCCTGTGAGCACCACAACACCTGCTGGGCAGCGCTGGCCTCTGAAAGCGGTATGTGCTGCTTATTCCCACCTTGTCAGTGGTGACAAGGTGACAGCAGAGTGGCACTGAGCAAAATCAGTATTAAGATGGGACGTTGTGCAGCAGCTCTGCCACTGGAGTCCCATGTCCCAGCAGGATATCGGGGCCCAGGTGTCTGGTGAGCTGGGATGCCATATGGAACTTCTCACGAGTCCTAGAAGAATCCTGGGAGCCTGGGTCTTGGAGGAACCTAGCTGTCTTCTGCAAAGAACTGTTCTTGAAAAGTGGCCTCTGGCTTGCTCTCTGCATAGCCAGGATTCACCTTCCCTAGGAAGCAAACCAAGGATTGGTTGACCCACCCAGCCCCCGCTGCCAGATCCATCAGGACTGCCGAGCAGGCCCCAGAGTATATGTACGTTGTATCTGCAGTTGGCTAACATAGTATGCCTGTCACTCCTCCCTCGGTCCTTCCCTAAGACTTCTGGAGGAAAGTTCTAGAAATTCAGGCATGCGTCTAGACAACATGCTGGTATCAGCTGGATAGACTACTACAGCATTTCTAGCTCCACTCAAGGTAAACTTGAGGCCCTAGAGAAGTGGGGACCTTTCTAAAGAGCAGGACTCCGGGAAGGTCACTTTATCTTCTCCTTGGAAGGACAGTCTAAGATGAAGATCTGTACAGATCTGTGGCCAGAAGCTAAAGATGTGACTCGTCGGTCGTGGACTTAAGAGGATAACGAGACATGGATCATGTGACGTGGCATGATTAGTGACATCGAGGCTTGGGAAGAAGATAGATGGAATTCTTGGAAGTGATAGCTGGGCCTTTGATCATAAAGGCTCTGGGGGTGGACCTTAGTTGAGCAATATGGCCTGTCCTTAGATGGATCTGTCCTTCTCACTGCTCTGTGCTTGATTAAAGGACTAACGAAGTGCTATGGGGACAAGGATTAAAGCCATGCATGGGATCCTGTGACCTGAACTTGTTACAATTCTGAACTGACAGCTGCTATGAGACGGACTTGCCAGCAATGAGGCCTTGGGCCCCTCAAAGACAGCAACTTAAACCTGAGAGCTCAGCCTGGTGAGTTTCTGCCCCGGCTCCGGACTCCTATTATGTAGCAGCATTGGGGTGACCACTTGCCATTACTACAGATTCTTACTTGGATTCATACCTTTTCCCCACCTGACAATTTTTTCCTATATTAACGTTCTTGGACAGCATTTAACGTTCACTTTACTGTTCTCCACAGCACTGTCTGACACGGGAACGCTTCTCTGCACAGTGAATCCACAGGCCGAAGACCTGGACTCTCCTGTTACGAGGCTCGTCTCAAGCAAGCCGGCTTCGGAGAGGTCCTCAACTTCCATGGTGCCCCCAGGCTTTACTGCTTTTGGGAAATGTATCTCCAAGGATGTGTGGAGTGTATGCCGAGCTGTGCAGCCAGACTGCCTGGATCCAGACACTGCGCTGTGGAAAGGCACATGGCGCCCCTCACTGACTGCAAACACCCTGATCATCAAATGATTCCTCCTCCTGGGCCGTCCTCGCCTAGCACCCTGGCTAATCTAGGGAGAAACGCTTCTACCAAGGAGTATGTTTGTCATCGAAGTGAAAGTAGAACCAGCTTTCTGGTCATCTGACCTTCAACAAAGGGGACTGACGATGGGTGACAGACTGAGATCACTGTGGGAAAGAGGCAAGTGGGGTAGAAACCCAAGGGATCCACCTGGGAAACCTGGGCGCTGGGCAGACTAGCAAATGCCAGCCACATCATACTGAATATCCTACAGTCCTGCTGTCAGTAAAAGGAGTTCGGTGACTTCACTGGAACAGCCCAGTCACCTGGCGTCCTAGATTGGGGGAAATCATGACCTTGTAACTAAAGGCCTTAATCTTTATTGTCCTTGTGACTAGTATTTATCCTTTATCTAAAGGGTAGGGGGAGGTGCTCTGCATATTGAAGCCCATGAGTCAGTATCACAATAGCATAGGGACAGCTGGACACAGGGTGGAGGTCACCTGAATACTGCATCAGCAGAGATGGCGGACTCCAGTGTGTGGAGCAGGGGGTGGCTCTAAGTCGATCACCTTGACATGGGAAGAGTGGATACTGATCTTCAGTAACAAGAGTTCGTTGCCCTGAACACCTGGGGTGGTTGGGTTTTAAATATCTTTTGCTGTAAAATTAAATACTGTATCTTTATCTGAGTCTGTCTTGGTAAAAGTCAACCTCCTTAAAACCAGTTTTCTTGGCTAGTCTGTCAGCTCATGCTGCCAGGGTTACCTGGAGGATCGGGAGGAAGGGGCAGTGGCATCAAGTGGTCTGGGTCATGATTTTCTACTTGGCCTGTAGTTGGTAATGTGGCCTAGGGGCTCTTGAACTTTTCTGCTTACCCTGTGCAGTCTGCTATGGCCACCAGGTGAGAACACTGAAGATGCCCTGAACACATCTGACTTTGCTGGTCTCATTCTCCAGGTGTTGCCCCCTTAACCCTACATGCCCTCTAGCCTTGAACCTAGCTTTGAGTTAAGCTTGGCTCCTACACCTGGGCAGTGTCCACAGAAATCATGTTAGACCTGCTTGTGAGCCACCCCCAGGGGTGGAGATGGCCTTAGCTTTCTTCATTCCAAGGATGGTTTCCTTCATGTCCACAGCAGCTGGCCCTGCCCAGGAGCCCCTACTGGGCTTGGCCCTCACAGCCCTGGCTGTGGCCGCATGAGCAGGAGGGCCAGCATCCTCTTGTCCCCATGAGCCCCAGCCTGCTCCAGCAGCACTTGGCTGACGCCCCCTCTCGCTCAGCACCTGTAGGCCTGTGGAAGGAGGAGGGGTCGGGCTTCACTTGTCCTTGATGCCCCGATTGGAACATCAGGTGTACATGGCTATTTCAGACTGGGTGGGATCAAGGCTGGAGGACAGACTAAGGCGACCCTGGTAGACCTGGTGGTAGGGTCATAAGGTTTCTGCCACTGCCTCATATCTGCCCTCGATGACTAACTGGTTGGTGGCTCTCCCTTCCTGTTCCCCTCTGTCAGCTCTCAATGCTCAAATGTAATCTTGGCACCAGCCAGTGTAGCTTCCCTGACAGCCAAGGCTCCTAGTGGAAGCTTGGATGCCCTGGTTACCTGACACTTCCTGGAAATAGTTTAAGACCAAGGTGTGACAGCTGTGGCCTGTGCCTAGAACTGCAAGGTGTGCAGGGGCCAGGGTGCCCACCACATGGGCATAGTTTAGGAGACTGTTTCTTCAGACAGAAATGGGTTGAACAGGGGATGCTGCTGGGGTGTGGGAGTGGTGTTGGATGGCTTTGAAAATGATAATCATCTCAGGTGGCAGTCTCCGGTGCACCAGGCAGGGAGGTAGGAATGGGATGGCTTACTCAGCTACGGGGAGCCCCATGTGGATGGATCATAGACCAAGTAGAAGGGGTGTATTGGTCCGAGTTTCTGCAGACACAGCCCAGCATGAGAACTTATGACTCGACAGTACTGGAGTCAAAGCCTGATGGGGGTCTCCCTGGGCCAACAGGAAGGTGCTGGCTCCTGGAACAGGATGTTTCCTTTCCTAGTATCCAGAGGCTTTCTGCATGCCTCGGCTTACGGCCCCTTCTGCCACCAAAGCCGGCAGTGGCGGGTCAAATCTCACTGCCTCTTCCATCAGGTCACTTCAGACTCTTGTCCTGCTCTATCTAGGACCCTGGGATTCTGCCTCTCCTGAGATTCAGAACCTCTCCCTCCCAACATCCTCGGTCACATCTGTGAAGTAACCCTTCCTGGGGTTCCAGGGTTAAGATGGGAATACCGTGGAAGGGCCCCTATGCCACCAGCTGCAGGGGTGTTGGGCCAGGACAGCTGGTCTGGGTTGAAGCACCTGGGAGGAGGTGACCTTGGATGGATTTGCCTTGGTGAACAGCCCAGGTTGTCCCCTGCCTGTTGGAGTCGGCCCTAGACGATGACTTGCAGCATGAGCAGAGGCTGAGGCGAGCCTTCCTGGCAGCCGGGTGGGCAGGGGGCGGCCTCGGCAGAGCTCAGCCTGAGCGCCCTGGGCACCACGGTGGGAGGGCCGGCCCTTGTGGGGGACGGCAGCACTGCGTCCCCCTCCATGCAGTGAGGGTTAAGACAAGTCTATTACTGTTTCCTTGTCACTCTGTCACCCATCTAATGGCCATCGATAGTACTTGAATGAGAATTGATGGGGAGATAGATTTAATTAACCCTGGTGTCAGCAGCTGCCGGGCCACCGGTTTGTTAATAGAGCGGCTGCTGGGCCCCTCTGGGGCTTTGCTGGGAGCCTGAGGCCAGTGGAGCAATTCCGCTTGTCAGCAGTGGTGGCCGGGCAGGACGCGGGGGGTGCAGCTCAGCCTGTACTGGCCACTCTGAGACCTGGTGGTTACTCTGGGCCACCTGACTCTGCCCTCTTGTCTAGAGGTTTGAGCAGGATGAGAATGAAGACCAGGAAGACGAGCATCCTGCTGGCTCAGGCTGGTGTCCATGGCTCCCCCTGGTGTAGCCCTGTTCCTGATGGTCCAGGTGTGGCATGCCCCGGGGCGCTGTGTGGTCTCAGGCCTGGCTCTTCTGTCTGCACCCATGCCCACGGCCTGCCCCTCAGGCACCAGCTCTCCTGGGAATGCATCTCCTCCCCACTTTCATTTCTCGACTGGGCTCTTTCCTGGCTGGTCCCCTGGGATAACCTGATCCCTTTGGGCACCTCAATTTACTGGAGATGGTGCCAGGAGGTGGCCCCTGGCCTGCTTGGCTGCCGCGTTCATGGAGCCCTAGTGTCACGATTGGTAAGAACGCTGCTCACTGCCACATACTGTGTCCCTCTCACACCAGCTTTGGTGGGGAAGGGGCTTTGGGACCTGGCATCCAGAGCTCTGAGGGTCCTAGACCACTCCTGATGAGTGTCGAGCCCCACGGGGGATCTTCTTTTATAGGTGCTTAGTTGAAGGATTAACAGGTGCCGTAATTTCAACTCGGGCATCTCCCTGTCCTGCCAGCCCTGTGTTAGGTTGAGAGAGGCAGGCCCAGGGCTCCCACTGGCCAGGACACGTGAAGGTGGCCAGCCTCCCACGGGGGCTGGCACTGCGGTGGGGCGCACGCTGACCGAGAGGCAGATGTGTGGCGGCCACACACCCAGCGGCACCCGGCGCCCCGGCTGACAGGCTCTGTCTTGGCTTCACACCTCGCTGTCTCTCACTTTCAGCTCTGATTGGTTTTCGTGTTTTAACACATACCCCAGGCCCCGTCTTTGACCCCAGTGATGGATTCAGCCGCTCCCCGGGCCTCCAGCTGCCAAGCCCGCCTGGAGCTGCTGGGGTGGGAGAGGGAGGGATCGAGTTGGAAATCGCCCTCCACGGCCCAGGTTCAGCAGTGGGGGCGCCCTCCCCAGAGCCCGGAGGCGGCTCCTGGCAGAGCAGGCCTTTGCTGGGTAGAGGGAGGGGTTGGACTGTCAGGCTGTCATAGCAAACGGATTTCCCTCTCTGGGCCTGTCCCCTCTGGACAAGAGGATGTGGCTACAGATTGCTCATCTGAGAGATGGGAAGTCCAAGTCCTTGGATAAATGGGACATTGATTTCCCTTCATGCCTCTGCTCCGAACGTCTGCCTGCTACCAGCCGGGCCTCCAGAGAATGGGCCGAGACTTAGCACTAAACGGCCTTCGTCTTCGGGGGCTGGAATGGCAATAGGTGAGGGAAGGATGTGTCACATGTAAGATCCCTAAGAGGCCCAGAGCCCCCTCTTCTAGTTCTCGTGGCAGGCTGAGGGTGGCTATGCCCCAGATGGGGAGACGGGGCCGTCTGGGCCATTGGGTGTCTTGGAGCCCAGTGCCCGTGGACATGGGAAGTGCTGCGTATGTGAACCGTGGTTCTTAAGAGAGGTGTGATCGCCGTGAACCTGAGCACGGGAGGGCTGACTGGGAGGTGGGCTTCTAAGTTCTCGTGTTCTCCCCACCTTACCCTCCTCCTTCTCTGTAGTCAATTTTTTTCTCTTTAAAATTTAAAAACATAAAAACATTGTCATAGGTGAAACAACCTAATAAATGGAGCAGTTGATTTAAAAAAAAAAAACAACCCTGCGTTCACCAATACATTCTCACAAATACATGCTGTTACGTACTATGGTCTGCATGTGTTCTCCACACTCATCGTTGAAGCCCCAATGCCCAGGCTGGCTGTTTTTGGAGACAGGTCCTAAAAAGAAGAAACTGAGGTTAAATGAGGTCATAAAGGTGGGACCCTGGTCCCATAAGATTAGCGTCTTCATAGGAAATGGCATTGTTTTGAACATAGAGCTCCTGTGAGGAGAGTGCTCACCTAGCACATGCAAGGCACTGGGTGAAGGTGGCCAGGAAGAGGGACCTCACCAGAAGCCATCTGCTGGCACCTTGATCTTGGACTTCCTGGCCTCCAGAACCATGGGAAAATAAATCCTGTTCTTCAGGTTGCCTTGTCTGATATCTTACTACAGCAGTCTGAACTAGGCATTTATGTGAATGTGTATCTATAAAACTAAACGGGGTCACTTGTCACCCTATAACTCTTGTCAAGGCAATAGTAAACTTGGAGATGGTTGGCCATCCTGGTGTCTGGCTTGCAGTGAAGAAACCCACAGCAGAGGGGGCCACCCACACTGCTGGGTTGTGCACACACAGGCCCCACCAGCCAGGAGCACGTTCTTTCATTTGCTCCTTAATCTCTACGTAGCTTCCCTCTTCTCCACCCCACTCTCCAGGCTCTGCAAAGAGATAGTTGGACTTCTGTCCCCTCAGACTGTGGGGTTAAGTTGAAACTTGACCTTGGGCAGCTGCCTCAGCCCAACTGTGGAGATTGTTTTGTATCTGACGGGCCATGCTATCTATAAGCCTGTCCCTGGGAAGTAGGTACTTCTTTTAAAAAACATTTTTTTGTTGACACGATACCTTTATTTTTATGTGGTGCTGAGGATCGAACCCAGCACCTCGCATGTGCTAGGTGAGCACTCGACCGCTGAGCTACAACCCCAGCCCGGAAGTAGGTACTTCTGAAGGTGTTTCTCATAGGTGCACGGGGCTGGCCTGGGTCTCAGGAACAAGCCTTAGTATTGAAAGCTACGTGACCATCCGGGGGGCAGGGGGGCTGCCAACAGCTCTGAGGGTGAGCATCTGGCTTGTCCTGACTTATGGGCACTGGTAGCTGTCTAGCAGTCTGCAACCCGCTTGTGTGTGGGCTGAGCACTAGGCAGGACCAGGAGTGGAAGGAAGAATCTAAAGATATAGTGTTCTAGTCACTTCTGCTCCTAGCTGTGGCATTTCTGGAAAACCTCGGGAAATTCATTCTGAGAGTTGTAATGGTGACAATGCCTAGCGCCCAGGGTGTTTATAAGATTTTGTTAACTGTGAAGGGCTGTTTGAATGCTTTCTGTTCAGACCCTGGGGCAGCAGGACTGCAGCCCTAGGCAGGGCCCAGTTGGCATTGTCCCCTCCCTCTTTGGGTCTCTAGCAGATGTGGTGATCTCCAGAGCCCAGAGTGGCAGCCTTCCCATGGGCAGTGTCTGAGCTTGGGACCGGAGCTACCGTCTGACATCAGACCGGCTCCTGAGTTCTAGGTCCTTCCTGTCTGACCCAAGAGGCTGATCCACAACCTGAGTGAGCAGAAAGTGGTCAAGTATGAGGTTTGCTGTTCTCTGGCCCAGGCTTTGGGAGTTTGAGGGTAGGTAGGCTGAGGAGGTGAGCACTGAGCCAGGCCTTGAGGGACAAGTAGCCTTTGGACAGACTCCAGGAGGAGGGGGAGAGAGCATACCCATGCAGGCCGAGCAGTGGGCTGAGGGGGAAGAGGTTCTCATTAGGTCCTGGGGTGCCTCAGGCTTGGAGGAGGCATCTGGGGACTCGTCAGCAGGTCTGTCCTCCTCCCTCTCAAGCAGTGGGTCAGGCCCTTCTGCCACCCCCACTCCCTCAGCCCCTATCTCTAGGAAAAGGCTGTGGGCCTTCACTGCCCCTTGGGGGCACTTGTACAGATCCAGTCAGGAGTCCTCAGGCCCAGACCCCAGAAGATGTCCAGAGCCAGCAAGAGGATGTCCCAGAAGAAACAGGTGAAGACAGCAAGTCTGGGTGGCCTCCCAAGGGCGCAGCT
Source organism: Marmota marmota marmota (assembly GCF_001458135.2). Taxonomy (NCBI): domain Eukaryota; kingdom Metazoa; phylum Chordata; class Mammalia; order Rodentia; family Sciuridae; genus Marmota; species Marmota marmota. Next base: position 2,194,663 of record NW_025999862.1, read on the forward strand.
GGGGGAAGGAGCCTGTTGAGGTCTGCTAGAGCCTCTGAGAAGGACAAATGACCACCTCGCCTAACTTCAATCCCTCACGTGGGATTGGAAGGCCATCTCTCATCCTGCCCTCGGAACAAATTGGTGGGCAGTATTGTGGCCTCGGAGAGTCCCTTGCAGAACCCCTATGACCGTGGGGATGAGTCATCCCTCCGCTGAACCTGGGTGGTCAGGAAGAGAGTTCCCTTAGATCCTCGGGTTCCCGATCTGCACAGATAAGGTGGAAGCCCAGAGTTCTGGAATCTCAATGGATCTCGAGGAGCCTGAGCAGCCCTGCGACAGGCCCCACTGGGTGTACTCTGTCACACACCACGCACCTTCAGTCCCGGTTCCTAGGGCCAGCTTGATCACCTGGGGCAGGTTACCCACCCTCGTGCTGCCTCAGTTTCCCCCGGAGTAGACAGTGCTGTAAACCTTACCACCTCCCAGGAGGTCAGGGGTCACGAGTGGGATCCCTACCCACTGTGAGATGGAGGTTAGTGGACCACAGCACCTGACGCGCCAGAGCCGCTTGTTGTCTGGCAGAGGCTTATGGAATGTTGGGACATCAGATGCTGGATGCAGGAGGGATCTGAGATCATCTTATAGTAAGAACAACTGAGGTTCAGGAAAGCCTGGGGCAGTGGATCAGAGGAGGGGCAGGAAACGGGTCCTGAGTCCCCACCCCTCCCCCAGCAAGCAGGTGGGGCACTGGGAAGTGACCTCAGAGCTGTGAGTGGACCTGGAGCTGACAGGACAGGACAGTGGCTGACGGAGGATGGGAGGGGGGCAGGAAGCAGGTGTGTGTGGGGAGACGTGGAGGAAGCCCTCTGGGCTGGGGGTGCTTGGGAGGCTGAATGTGCCTGGAAGTGACCAAGTGGCCAGAAGTGGTGGGGATGGGGCAGGTAGTGAGCACAGGACCGGAAGTTGGCTGCGCAAACAGCCTTTGAGGCTGACTATGCCTCAAACATGTCCCCGAGGGCGGAGGGTTCCAGAGTCCTAAGACTGGCAGTGAGGGCTGAGCAGCAGGTGGATAGTCCTGGGCTGGGGTGTCTTGGGGTACAGGGGCTCATGCAACAAGCTAGTTCTGGAGACTGCGGAGTGCTCTGTAGCCCAATGTGAGTTGTCTCCAGCTGTGGGAAGAGGTGTCTAAGGAACAGAAATCAGGTTTCTTTAGAAGTTGGTTGCCCTGACAGTCCCCAAATACCTGCTCAATTCAGGCTCCAGGGCAGTAGTACTTGATGACTTCTGGGAACCCTATCAGTCTAAGTCCAGCTCAGGAAGGGGCCAGGGAGGCCCAGGGTATGGCCAGCAGATGCCTACCCTGAAGGCATCAGGAGGTGGGTGGAGGCAGGAGGGGGCTCACCTGGGCAGGCGCCTGCTCTTCTTGATGACCTTGAGAGAGCTAGGTGAACTCGAATGTGACTCTCAGAACCATGGAGTCCAAAGAAGGCACCTGGGCCAGAAAGCAGCCAGGCAGCTTCCAGCCTGTGGATCCTCCGACCTCTAGACAGCCACCCATTATGGAATTCTTTTCTTTGAGCCTCAGCTCTTCCTGTGACGGTACCAACAGGATCTCATCTGGCCAGCTGGAGCCAAGGACGCCTGTCTGCTCTTGCTGGGGCTGGGTCAGTGTCATGTCCCCCGAGGTCTTCTCCAGGTAGACATCCTGTCTCTGGAACCATGGCTCCTGATGAGGGCGGGACAGAGCCAAGCAGAACCAGGCTCTCTGGGGATCATGGCTTTTCTTTGGCAACCAGACACGTCTTGAATTTGTATATCTTTTTCCATATAAATTAATGCTTTCAACTCATCTCTCTCTCGCTCTCTCTTGCGCGGTCTCTCTCTCTTCTTATTTGCACTCTTTCCCCCAGGTAAGTGCCGGCTTTGACACTTCCCTCCTTCACCCTGTCTCAAGCTGTTGGTGTTTTTTCCTATCGACATCCCCTTGCATCAGCGTTCACTCCCCACCTTGTGTCTTTGATAAATCTGATAAGTGGCCATCCGTGCCGTTATCCAAGCCACTGATAAAAGCATTAAACAAGACATGGTCATGTTCAGAGAAATCCCTGTGGTCTCTAGAGACCCCTCCAGTTTGCTATTGATTTATTAATTAGGTCTCTTTTGATAGAGTCATTCAGCTAGCTATAGATCTGGCTGATGTCCTGGCTCACGGGAAAGCCTAGGCAGCTTTTATCGAACACCTTTGGAAACTCAGAAGCTCTAGGTCTTGGCATTTGGTGTCCAGTGACCTTAAGGAAAATAGGGACTAAGTGGGTTTGGTGTGACTTCCTCCTTGTCCCCCTATGTCCCTTGCTATTGTTCACCACCTGCTGGCTTAGTGGTTGGTTTTATAATTTCACTTGGAAGTAGCATGAAGTTAGTGTGTCATTTCTGGAATCTGTCTTTCTCTTCTTTGGTGGGGGGCAGTACACTTATTAACCTCCTTTCCCCACTCCTGTGCTTTTTCAAAGAGAGCTGTTCCAGGTTCTGCAAACACATCTGCTAGTTCTTCCAGCAGCTACAAAGATAACTTGTTCATACCAGAAGACAAACTCAAAGTGGTTAGATGTCCAGATAACGTACAGAGGAAAAAATGGCTTGGTTACTGAAGCAATCTTTAAACATATCAGTGGTTAATCTGCACCTCTAAAATAAAACTACTTATAAAAATATCTGCCATAAATACACAAAATTAATCCTTTGTCCTATTAAATAGACGGGTCTTTAAAATCAGTAAGAAAAATATGTGCAACCCAAGAAAAAATGGGTAAAGGTTATGAATAGGCAGTACATAGAAGCAAGAAATACAAAAGGCCAGTAAGCATCTGAACACCTGCTTAGTCTGTCATGATTACTGCAAATCTGCTCTTCGTCAGATTAGCAAAAATCAAAATGATGAAACCCAACACTAATGAAGGTATGGAAAAACAGCACTTAAATATGTGGCCGTTGAAGTGTAAATGACTACACTAGAGTTGAAGGTACTTAAATAACATCTATCAAAAACTTAAATGCATATGCCTTTGCCTTTTGGAATTTGATCATATAACTGAATATATATAATGTGTATATTAGATATGTAGTATGTACTATATAGTTATGTATACATGGATGTACTATATATATCGTGTGTGTGCAGTGGCATTAGACACTGATTAAGGACTTGTCACTAGGTGGCTGGTGACACACCTATAAAATAAACTACTCTTCAGCCATTAGAATGAAGTTGCCTTACATCAATTGATAAGAGCTTGGTACAGCAGGCGGGAAAAGGTGCAGAACAGGCTGGCAGTATGATATCTGTGTGTGTGTGTGTGTGTACACACACACACACACACACACACACAACACTCATAAAAATATCCTGCAGCACACTTAAGAAGGACAAATGCCTCTGGAGGGCAGAGGTAGGGCTTATGGAGGGAAAGAAGTTTTGATCATTTAAACATCTCTGTATGGTTTTGATTTCTCTGCCAAGTGCATGCCCTTGTTTCATGATTTTTTAAAAGTCGCTTTCTTGTCTCTTGCCGTCTCCCCCTTCAGGTGTCTACCAAGAGCCCCGTGTAACTCATCGTGGAGGGAGAACTCCAGATGGATCCCCGTCCTGTGTCTGTGCTGTGCCTCCAAGCCCTCCAGGCTCTGAGTGTAGCTCCGCTTCCCTTTGTTGACCTCCGGGATCTGATTGGGCTGGTGCAGGGATTCCCTGAACTCCTCCTCATCCTGGGCAGTGGGTGTGAACTGCAGATCCGTTCACACTGGCTCCCTGCACTGGCCAGGCCTCTTTCCCTCCTCCGCCTGTCCCTGGTGAGCCTCCGTGGGCAGCCTAGCAGGCTTTCCTCTCCCACACTGACAGCTGTTTCCACAGGTCAGAACCAGAGCCCGGGAGGTGGGCTTCCATCCATCTTTACTCTGGAAGTACTCATTGCTGCCTTCCTAAAGCCCAGGGCATCTGTATTCAGGACACTCCCACTGGGCCTCGGGGTGCAAGGGAGCCACTGTGAGAGTCAGACAGCCCACCCTCAAAGGATCCACAGTCTTTCAGGCGCAGTGTGTGTGCTGACAAATTACGGTGCAGAGAACTTAAACCCTCACCCTGCCCAATGCAGCGCTCCGGCACACCCCGACTGCCCCTGCACACGTCCAATCTCCCAGGAGGTAGAGGGGAAGCAAACAGATTATCTGGCCAGTTACCCCATCCCACTCCCAATCTGATTGTAATGCTGCGGAGAGAGGCTTGGAAAATCAAGGGTGTTCCAACTCTGGTTCTTGAGAGATCTTGAGACACAAAGGGAAGGCAAATGGTAGGGACGTGATTGTTCCTTTTCAATTGGGGGTCAGAAAACAGAGCCATTAAGAGCTCTCTGAACTTGGGACAAGTATGTGCACGCGCGCGCGCACACACACAGGGAAGCCAAGTGTGAGGACGAGGGTGGAAAACCTGTGGGCTTCGTGCAGGGGTGAGTGTCGGGGGTGCTGTGGGAATGCAGAGGGGAGTTTGGGGTCCCTTCCCCCACTGGCATCAAAATTGCAGTAACTGCAGATTAAGTGCTACTGACCCCAGGAGACAGGCGGCTCTGTTTCCAAGGGAACCACATGTCTCACTCAAGGCCCACGAGAGGGAGGAGGAGCCAGGATGGAGAGCCCTTCAACCCTCCTGTGCAGCAGCCCCTCCTGCAGAACCCTCAGCCAGCTCCAGCACACAGGGACCCTGGGCAGGTCCCCTCACACCTCCTGGCTGAGCTTTCTTGGCGGAGGTCCTAGGAGCACCTGAATCCCTTCATAGGCTCTCATGGGACCATCTTCATAGGTGGCTGGGAAGCTAGGCGGCGATCCCTCCACCCCAGGCCTCTGAATGGCCTTGGGACAGCCCTTTGGTCTCTCTGGGCAGGCTAACCTCACCTGCACAAAGAAACCTCTGGGCAAACAGCCCCCCCAGAACCTGCCAGCTCTGATTCTCCTGACCACCTCTGTCTACTGCCATGTCCAGGCCTCTTGGCCCAGAGTCTGAGCAGGATAGAGGACTCAGAGAAGCCTTCTCCTTGCCACTCTCCCTCCCGATTGCTCTTGCTGTTCCTTTGTAGCAATGGAGCACATCTTCCTTTGGGGGCTAGGGAGCAGTCCAGGTGACCACGGGGCCTTTGCAGCAGCTTCAAGCAGGAGCAGAGACAGGGGTTGGAATGTCAGAGGTGAGCTGAGCTGGGGAGCAGGTGAGAGAGTTCTTGGTGACCGCTCTTCCCCCGGGGCCTCAGGGAAGCAGGCTTGCTTTACTATTATTTTTTAACGGTGGGTCCTGAGCACCCTGCTAGCTCCACGGCCAAGGTGACAGGCTTCAGGAAACGCTGTAACATGAAGTCTTCCACTTCACCTGGGGTGAGCAAGCGCAGCCTCGCTGAGCTCTGGAGTTGTTTCAGCCTGATGCTTTCCAGTGGTTCTTTCCCTGATCTTGGGGGTTTTCTTTTCTGTGTCTTCAGATCAGCTCTTCACCTCGGACTAGAGAGAACTCCTTTTCAGTGTTTTGGAGTGCTTGCTTGCTTTGTAGCTCTCTGGTCTTCAGTACTCTGCCCCAGCTTTCTACCTACCTTGGTCACCCTATCTCAGGGTGGTACTCGGAGCAGTAAACTGATGCCATGGCAGGGTCACCTTGAAGTGTCTTTTCCCTGAGAGATCAAAATCCCACCCTGCCTGTTGTCCAGTGTCTAAAAACCTTCATATCCTGTATTTCATCCAGATTTCTGAGTGTTTGTGATAGCAGGGTAAATCTAATTCCTGTTACTCCCTTATGACTGGTAAAGGAAGTCTCTGGAACATTTTAAATTTTGCGGCAAAAATTCCAAACCAGGATGTTCTAAGGACAGAACCGCAACAGTGAGTGTTTATGAAACTCCCTTGGTGATTCTAATGTGTGCCAAAGTCGAGAACCATTGACCTGGATGATCTATAAAAACATTCCTTCAGCCAGGCAAGGTGGCGCACACCTGTAATCCCAATAGCTTGGGAGGCTGAGGCAGGAGGATCATGAGTTCAAAGCCAGCCTCAGCAACTTAGCGAGACCCTAAGCAACTCAGGGAGAGACTGTCTCTAAAAATAAAATACAAAAAAGGGCTGGGGATGTGGCTCAGCGGTTAAGCACCCCCAGACCCCCTCCCCCCCAAAAAATGTTCCTGCATAGCAAAAACGTGCCACTTGATGCACAAGCATCACGGGCCAGGCATCCTGCAGGCTGTCTTACTATTTAACTGATCCATCTCTTCTAGTAGTTTTAGAATTACAGAAAAGTGATGTGCACAGTTCCCGTGTACCCTGCACTCTGTTTTCCCTAATATCATCTCCCATTGGCACAATGTGCTACAATTAATGTATCAGTGATATTGTTACATCATTATTAACTGAAGTCCACAGATTGCTTAGATTTTCTTAGTTTTTACTAACGTCTCTTTCCTGTGCCTGATTCTATCTGGGACCCCACATTACTTTTAGCTGCCATGTCCCTTCAGTCTCCTCTCGGCTGTGGCAATCTCTCAGACAAGTTCTTCTTTTAGATGCCCTTGACAGTTTTGAAGAGTCTGGGCAGGTGCGTGGTTGGATGCTTCTCTGATCTACTGAGTCTGTCTGATTCTCTGGTGACTCTGGGGGGTTGTGGGGAGGAAGGCCGCAGGGGAAAGTGCTTTTTTTGATCTGGCAAATAAAAGGTGTTGTTTGGGGGTTGAATTGTGTCCCCTGCCTCCAAAGATATGTTGAAGCGGTAGCCCCCAGTGTCTCAGAATGTGATGTTATTTGGAAACAGGGTCTTTATGGAGATGATTGAGTTCAAGGGAAATTAAAATCGAAATTACTGGGTTGTAATCCAATAGGACTGGTGTCCTATAAAAGGGGGGATTTTGGATACAGAAACGGGAAATCCTGTGATGTCACACACGTGATTGGATCTACGGAGAACACCAAGAACTGCAGACACAGGTCAGTAGTTGGAACAGTCCTGGGAGGACGCTCCCCAGAGCTGTCAGAGAGCATGACACTGTTGACACTTCAAACTTCCACCACCCAGAACTGTGAGATAGCAAATTCCTGCTGTTTCAAGCCTCCTGGTCTTTGAGCCTTGTGATGGCAACCCCAGGAGACCCACTCGGGTCTGCACCATCCCCAGAATGTGGGGCTGTCGCTCTTGACCCTCAGTGCCCCGCTGAAGTGGTAGCTTCAGGTTCCTGGGAATTGTTCTGCCAGAGAAATAGGTGGCAGCGGAGAGGTGGCCTTCGGGCTCTCCACCTGGGCAACCGTGGCTTTGAAGTTGTTGCTTGGAGGGAGGTACTGCGACCCGGAAACGACCCCAACTAGAAGAGCAGGACTTCCGGGTCAGGAACTGTGATGAACCCAGACTGCCACACTGCTCTGAGCTGCAGGCTGCCCCAGAGGTGACACCAGGAGAAAGTGAGGAGCCTCAGCGGCTGCGGCTTCCTTTCCCATGGTGACAGGTGGAACCAGAGATAACCAAGGGCATCCATCATCCTCCTAAGACCGAAACTTGACTTTTAGCCAGAGGCCAACTCTCTCTTTCTGGCCCAAGTATTACAAGTTTGTGTGTCCGAGTGGTAGTGGCAGAGAGGACTTTTAAAATTAATACAAGTTCAAAGACAGCCAGCCTCCTCGCCTGGTCCCCCACACATGGGGCAAGGTGTCCAGGGCTAGAAAACAAAAATTGGAGAAACAAGTAAATTTTGGGGAGGGGGCTGGAAATTTTCTTCAGGATATTAAGATAGAGCCTTTTTGACACTTGTATGTGCCATGTTTATTTGTCCCATCCCTTACTGATGGATAGTAAAAACATCTCCTCTCTTTTACTACTATAATACAGCTAGGAACACCTGGATACCTGAACTTTCTGCAGCAATGCTGGAAGACAGATTCCCTGAGAGTAGACTTACTGGAGCATAGAGCAGGACGTTTTAAGTTCTGACGCATGCCACCAGATTATTCCCGAATGATCGAACAGTTTTAACACCAGCATACGGTGTCCATATTTTCACATCACTGCCAATACTGGCAGTTAATTGTTATTAATTTGTCTACTCTGAAGAGTAAGGAAAAGTCTTCTCATTTTCGTTAGTTAAATTTGTATTGGATTTCTTCTTTGACTTAAAGGTTATTGAGAAGTATGTTAGTTTCCAAATATTTGGGGGATTTTTCCAGGTATCTTTCAGTTATTAACTTTTAATTTTATTGTCATCAAAGAACATGTTTTGTGTGACTTGAAGCATTTTAAATCAACTGTGGCTTGCTCAATGACCCAGAGTATTGTCTGTCTCCATGCATCTGAAAATGGTTGGCGCTCAGCTATAGTTGGGTGGAGGGTTCTGTAAGCATCACACAGGTCAATTTGGTTCATGTGGTTGTTCAAGTCTGTTATATTCACAATTTTCTGCTGACGTGTCCTACCTATCTGTGATTGAGAGAGGAGATTGACTATTCCGACTATAATTGCAAAGTTCTCTATATTTCCTTCCAGTTCGGCAGATTTTGCTTCATGTATTTTGAAGCTGTTATGAAGGGTGTAATACTTAGTATTGTAATATACACCTCCTTAATTGATCCCTTTATCATCGTAAACGACTTCATATTCTCAGCTCTGAAATCTCTACCTGATATTAAGTCACTCCAGTTTCCTTTTGATTAGTGTTACCATGGTATATTTTTTAAAAATTCTTTTACTTTTAACCCAACGGTGTCTTTGTAGTTAAAATGCACTTCTCGTAAGGCAGCAGATAATTGGGTTTTGCTTTTTTATCATATCTACTGATTTTTGTCTTTTAATTGGGGCATTTAGACAATCTACGCTTAATATAATTATTGACATAGTTATACTTAAATCTACCATTTTGCTATATATTTCTTAAGTATCCCACCTGTTTTTACTTTTTTTCCCCCACTTTTTTTGGATTCATCGGCTATTTTTTTATGAGTCCATGTTATCCTAGACTGGTTTATTAGCTCTAAGTATTATTTTAATGCTTTCTTTAGGGTTTATAATTGCTTCTTTATCTTATCACAAAGATAGACTATATTTCTGATAGTATGTACTATATATTATATGTATTATATATTATGTACTATATATGGATTATGAATCTCTTGCAGTAGTGGACACTGTTTCTGGCTTCCTGGACTTTGTGCTTTTGGTGGCATACATTTTACACAATGTGTTGTCCCCACTTAGTTTAGGCAGTCAATGTCTTCTAAAGGGATTCCAATAATAAAAATGTCAAAGCGCTTGACCTGGGGGTCACCACCTCCAGTGTTCTTTGGTCCATACACATTTCCACCTGGTGTCATGCTTCTGTTGGAAGAATATCCTATGATGTTCTGGTATACAGATTGCCTGGTAATGCATTCTTTCAGATTTTGCATGTCTGAAAACTTTTTTTCATTTAAAAAAGTAATTTTCACTGGGCATAAAATTCTGTGTTGATTGACAGGATTCTCCACCCCACCCAGCAAACTAAAAGTTATTTTATTGGGGGCGTTTAGACAATCTACATTTAGTGTAATTATTGACACAGTTATACTTAAATCTATAATTTTGTATTTTGCTTTTATGGTTTTTGACAAGAAGGCTGCAATCTCACCCCACCTTCCCCAGGTGTAGTATCTTTTCCCCTCTGATTACTTTTAATATTTAATATTAATATTTTCATATTTCTCTTCATCATCAGTTTTGAGCAATTTGGTTATATTGTCATTTTCTTTCTTTTTTTCTATGTTTTGAATTCATTGAGCTTTCTGGGTTAATAGATTTTATCAAATCCAAAATTTGGCAGGGGGGCTATTATTTCTCCAAATATCAACTCCCCACCCTCCTCTACTTTGGAGATACCAATTACTTATGCATCAAGCCATTTGAGGTCTTATCATTTCAAATAAAATGTGTTTTTTTCTTCTGTGTGAGTTTCCTTTTGGATAGTTTCTATTGCTGTGCCTTCAAATTCACTGATCTTTTCTTCTATGGCTAATCTGTCATTAATTCCACTATAGACACTGAGATTGTTCACCTCGGACACTGATTTTCAACTCTAGATATTTGAGTTGGTTTTAAAAATTTATCGTCCCTGCGTTACTTTTTGATTGCAGGGGATGTGTTATGACAGCCGTCTTGATGTCCCTGTCTGCCAATCATAACACCTTCCGTTAGTTCTGGGTCTGTTTCAGTTGATCAATTACTCTCTGCCATATGGATTGTTTTCCTGTTTCTCTATATGTCTAGAAATCTTAGTTTGGATGTTAGACATTGTCAATTTTACCTTATTGAGTCTATTTTTTTAATGTTCCTATCACTGTTCATGTTTCTCCCCTTCTTGAGATAATGCCGCTAATTCACTTGGAAAGAGCCCCCCCATCTGAATGTTGCGTGATGGCGTTAGGCAGACCTGAAACAGTGCTCCATCGAGGGCTCTGACTTCACTTTACTCCAGGGAATCTGCTGGGCTCTGCTTGTGTTCCACTTCCCTGGGCCAAGGCCTGAGAACTCTCTCAAAGGCGTCAGCTGCTGCAGTGGCGGGGCGGACCTGGTTTCTTCCTGTTTCTGAGCTCATTCTCCTAGGTGCCTGACGTGTCGTGTCTTCAAGTGTTGCTCCTTATGCTTTTCTGTGTGTGCTCTGTACTTGCCGTGGCAAGTAGGAGTGTGGATCTGTTTCCTATTACTCTTTCTTGGACACATATTGATTATTTCAAGATAAAATGTTAATAACACTTGGAGTGTAAATGATATGTAGAAGTGGCATGTGGGGTGACAACCGATAGGGAATCAAGAGGAGAAATGAAAGTATACCACTACAGGGTTCACTTTTCTTTTTGTTTCCTTTGGAACCCAGAGGCACTCTACCCCTGAGCTACATCCCCAGCTTTATTATTTTTCAGTTTTAGACAAGAGATCACTAAGGTTCAAGGCTGGCCTTGAACTTGTGATCCTCCTGCCTCAGCCTCCAGGGATTGCTGAGATTACAGGTGCGCATTACCGTCCCTGGCTTCAAGGTTTTTACAGTAGAAATGAAATGGAATAACTTTACCTGAAGGTCGATTGTGGTAAGTTGAGCATGTATAACATAAGCCCTGGAAGGAAAACATAAGCTTATGTTATACATGAGCATGTATAACATAAGCCCTGAAGGAAAAAATGAAATAAAAAAGCAAAGCTAATAAAGGAAATGACAACAATAAAAAACTACACAGGAAACAGAAGGAAAAAACCAAGATGACAAATTTAAACCAATCGTATCAATAATCACATAAAGTTTAAAATGATCTAAGCACTCCAGGCAGAAATCTTAAGATAGGATAAAAAGGAAAGGCTCAGTTATACATTGTCTATAAAAATCTATTTTATACACAAAGACACAGGTTAAAAGCATGAAGAGAGACAAACGAGTACCATGTCAACCTCACCCCAAGGTTAACCTAGTGGGGTTGGTCATATAAAGTAGACTTCATACATCCCAGGAATAGGAGCAGGAATAGAGAGGCGTTTCATGATGATAAATGGGTCAATTAATCAACAGGAAATTACAATCTTAAATGTGTATGTGCCAAACATCTGATCTTCAAAATATATGCAATGGATACTAAAGAATAAGAAGACAAATCTGTGATTCCAGTTGGAAATCACAACATTCCTCTCAGTAATTGAAAGACAAGTGTACACACACACACACACACACACACACACACACACACAGGCACACACACAGAATAGAGAAGAATTTAACAATGCTATCAATCAACTCGACCTAATTGACATTTATAGAATGCTCACCACCACCAGCAGAATGCACATTCTTTTTAAGTGCTCATGGAACATTTACCCAGGCAGAGCGTCTTCCAGTTCATAAAGCAAGATCAAGAAGACCTAAATGAACATTAAGTGTGTTCTATGAATGCAACAGAATAAACTGGAAATCAAAACAGCAATGTATCTTTAAAAACCCTCTGAATAACTGATAAATGATATACTCTTAAATAAACAAGAGGCCCAAAGGGAGGAGCACAAGGGAAATCAGAAGATATTTGTCAGTGAAAGAAAATGAAAATAAAGCACAGCAAAACTTGTGGCTCCATCTCAAGCAGTGCTTAGAAGGAGATTTATAGCAATGATTGTATTAGAATAAGAAAACTCTTAAATAGATAAATTTTATCTCAAGAAATTAGAAACAGAAAAGCAAATAAATAAAAATAGAAAACAGAAATAAAGGGAGAAATTGTTTAAAAAAAAAGAATGTAGGGTGGGACGGGGGAGGGAAGGAAGAGAGACTCACTAATGAAACCAAAAAAAACCTGGTTCTTTGAAAATATCCATAAAATTGACAAGCTCCTAGCTCTAATAACCAGAAAAAAATAAAAGACATAAATTATCAAAATTGGGAATGAAAGTGGAACTGTCATATTAGGCTCTAGAGATGTTAAAAGAGAATTCAGGGATGTTCTAGGCAAATTTTGTCAGGATACTTGACAACTTAGATCAATGGACAAAATAATTGAAATGCACACCAACATTTCATTTGTTCCTTTATTTTGGAAGAAGTAAAGTTTTGAATAGGTCTTTTTTAAAAAATTGAGATATAATTCATAAATTTTACATAACAAAATTCATCAATGTGTGAGCATACATATTTGCTTCTCTTAGCTGTGCACCTAAGAGGAGGATTCTTTGGTTGTTGGTAAACCACGTTGAACTTCTTCAGAAACTAAGCAGCATCTTCCGTTCTTATCAGTAGTGAGTGAGGGGACCAGGTTCTCCCCATCCTCTGGTACTCTCTCTATTTTATACATCATAGTAGGTATGAAGGGATGTCTCATTGTGGTTTTCATTTGCTTTTCCCTAATGACTAATGAAGTTGAGAATCTTTTCATATGCTTATTGATCATTTCTTTGGAGAAATTGCTATTAAAATCCCTTGCCTACTTATTTGTGTTTGTTTTTGCACACTGGGGATTGAGTCCAGAGCTCATGCATGCTAGAACAACATTCTGCCACCAAACTACATCCCCAGCCCTTTTCATTTTTTTTTGTTTTGTTTTGTTTTTTGTTTTGAGACAGGCATCTCCCTAATCTGTCCAGAACTTGCTCTCCTCCTGCCTCGGGCTCCCAGACCACTGGGATGACAGGCAGGCGCCAGCACATCCAGCACCTTTGCCTACTGAAGGTTGGGTTGTTTGTCCTTTTATTTTTTATTGTAATTGTTCTTTCTGTATTGCAGATCTTGGGCCCTTATGAAACAGGTGATTTACAGGTCTTTCCTCTTATTCTGTGAGCTTCTTTTCACTTTATGGTATCTTTTTGTTTTTAGACTTTTTTTTTTTTTAAATTAAAGCTTTATGGTCATACACAGTAGTTGGGTTCATCCTGACCAACTCATGCTAGCATGGAATTTGACTTCAGTTCACGATCCCCCCTTTTCCTCCTGTCTTCCCTCCCCTCCCTGTTCTTCCTCCCTAGACTTCTTTCACTTGTCTATTTATATTCAACTGGTTCTTTTTACTTATGCATAAAGGTGAATTCCCTGTGTTGTATTTATGTGTGCACGTAACAGGAGTTTTGAAGGATTCATTCTTCATTGCCTCCCCTGACCCTTCCCTCCACTCTGCTTCTCAATCTTCTTCTTCTAAATTACTAGTTTTCTCTTTATGGTACCCTATCCTTCCCTCCACCCCCACCTTGCCTTTATTTTACTGGTATCTGCATATGAGAGAAAACATTCAACTTTGAGTTTCTGCATTTGGTTTATTTCCATCCATTTACTGGCAAATGCCATAATTTAATTTTTATTTATTACTGAGTAGAGCTTTGATAATATATATATTATATTATATAATATATATATAATATATAAAATAGAACTCTGATTTTATATATATATTATAGAACTCTGATTATATATATATATATATATATATATATATATATATATAT
>NW_025999862.1:2208659-2212916 GCF_001458135.2 Marmota marmota marmota
GTGTGTGTGTGTGTGTATATATATATATATATATATATATATATATATATATATATTCATCTATTGATGGGTATCTGCATTGATTTCCACAGTTTGACTATTGTGAATGGTGCTTCTATAAACATTGAGGTGGCTGTATCACTACAGTATATGGATTTTATATCTTTTGGGAAAATACCAAGGAATGGGATAGCTGGGTCATAATGTGGTTCCATTCCTAATTTTTTGAGTGCTTTCCAGAGTGGTTGTACTAGTCTGTAGTCCCACCAACAATGTCCCACTGCACCTTTCCCTGCTCACTAGTACTTATTGTTTGCATTTTTTATTGTTGCCATTTTAACTGGAGAAAGAGGAAATCTTGGTGTAGTTTTGATTTGCATCTCTCTGATTGCTAGAAATGCTGAACATCTTTTTATATATTGTTGGCCATTTGTATTTCTTCTTTTGAGAAGTTTCTGCTTAATTCTTTTTCCCATTATTGATTGGGTTATTTGTTCTTCTTGTTAAGTTTCTTGAGTTCTGTATATATTCTGGATATGAATCCCCCATGAGGGGGGCAGCTGGCAAGATTTTCTCCCATTCTGGAAGCTTTCTCTTCATGCTCTTAATCATTTCCTTTGCTGTGTAGAAGCTCATCGTCGTCTTGCATTTGTAAAGTTTCTGGTCTAATTCTTAAGTCTCTGATCCATTTTGATTTGAATCTTGTGCAGGGTGAGGGAGAGGGGTCTGGTTTGATTTTTCTACATATCACTATCCAAGTTTCCCCAGCACCATTTATTTAAAATGCTGCATTTTCTTCAAAATATATTTTGGCACCTTTGTCAAGTATCAGATGGCTGTGGTATGTGGGTTTATCTCCGTGTCTTCCATTCCATAGGTCTTTGTGTCTATTTTGGTGCCAATACCGTGCTGGTTTGTTACTACAGCTCTGTAGTATAATTTCAGTTCAGGTACCGTGAGGCCTCTTCCTCTGCTTTTCTTGCTTGGTATTGCTTTGACTATTCTGGGTCTGTTAATCTTCTAAATGTATTTAAAAATCATTTTTTCTAATTCTGTGAAGAATGCCATTGGTATTTTGATGGGGCTTGCATTGAATCTGTATGTTGCTTTTGGTAGTATGGCCATTTTGACAATGTTGATTCTGCCTGTCCAGGATCATGGGAGGTCTTTCTCTCTTCAATGTTCCATAATTTTCATTGTAGAGCTCTTTTACCTAGTTGGATTAATTCCCAAGGATCTTATTTTTTTGAGGTTATTTTGAATGGGATGATTTTCCTGATTTCTTTGTCTGCTGAATCACTGTAGGAGTATAGGAAAGCTTTTAATTTATGGGTGTTAATCTTGTATCTTGCTACTTTCCTGAACTCATAAGCTCTAAAAGTCTTCTGGTAGAGTTTTTTTTTTTTTTTTTTTGTTGTTGTTGTTTTGTTTTGGGGGGGGGTCTTCTAGATATAAGATCATGTTATCAGCAAACAGAGATAGTTTGACTTCTTCTTTTACTATTTGTATCCTTTTGATTGCCTTCTCTTGCTTGATCACTCTAATAATTTGAGGAGTATTAAATGGGAGTGGGGAGAGTAAACAGCCTTGTCTTCTTCCTGATTTTAGAGAAAATACTTTTAGTTTTTCTCCATTCAGGATAATGTCGGCTTTAGGTTTGTCATAAATAGCCTTTACAATGTTGAGGTGAGTTTGTTCAATCCCTAGCCTCTTCAGCATTTTTAAGGTGAATGGTGCTGGATTTCATTAAAGGCCTTTTCTGCATCTATTGAGATGATCATGTAATTCTTGTCTTTAATTCTGTTTAAGTGGTGAATCACATTTTTTGATTTGCATATGTTGAACCAACATTGCATCCCTGGAATGAAAACCACTTGATCATAGTGTATTATTATTTTTTTTGATGTGTTTTTGGATGCAGTTTGCTAACATTTTATTAAGAATTTTTGCGTCTATGCTCACCAGGGTATAAACATCTTTACTTGAGGCATCTTTGTTGGTTTTGGTATCAGGGTTTTATTGGCTTCATACAGTTTATTTGGAAGTGCTCCATCCCATTCAATTTCATGGAGTAATCTGAGGAAGACTGATGTTAGTTCTTCTGTAAAGATCTGGTAGAACTCAGCCGAGAATCCATCTAGTCCTGGGTTTTTCTTTTTTGAAAGGCTTTTAATTGCTGTTTCCATTGCATTTCTTGATATTGGTCTGTTTGGGTTTTCTGTGTCTTCCTGATTCAATTTAGGCAGGTCATTATATGTCTAGAAAATTGTCAGTGTCTTCCAGATTTTCCAACTTATTGGAGCATAAATTTTCAAAATAGGTTCTGATAATCCTCTGGATTTCAGAAGGGTCTGTGGGTCTTTTTCATCTCTAATCTTGTTGGTTTGGGTCTTCTCTCTCGGTTAGTTTGGCTAAGGGTTTATCAATTTTCATTATCTTTTCAAAGAATCAACTGGGTATTGTTTTCTTATTCTCAATTTCATTAGTTTTGGCTCTGATATTAATTATTTCCTGTCTTCTATTGGTTTGGAATTAGTTTTTTTTCTAAGCCTTGAGGCAGACTATAAGCTTATTTATCTGGGATCTATTCTTTTTAAATGTATTCAGTGCTATAATTTTTCCTCTTAGAACTGCTTTCATACTGTCCCAGAGATTGTGACATGTGGTATCTCTGTTCTTGTTCATTTCTAAGAATTCCTTGATTTCCACTCTCATTTCTTCTTTGATCCACTCTTCATCTAAGAGAGTATTTTTCAATCTCCATTTGTTTGTGTGGTTTTATTATTTTTCTTGCTATTGATTTCTAGTTTCTTTCTATTATAATCTGATAAAATGCATGGGATTATATTGCTTTTTTTTTTTTTTTTGGTATTTGCTAAGATTTGCTTTGTGGCCTAGAATATGGTATATTTTGGAAAAAGTTCCATGTGCTACTATGAAGAAGATAAATTCAGCTGTTTTGGGGGTGAAATATTGTGTCTATTAGGTTCATTTGATTTATGGTATTATTTAGGTTGGATATATCTTTATTGATTTTATGTTTTGATGACCTGTCTACTCGTGATAAGAGTGTGTTGAAATCATACAGTATTATTGTTTTGGGGTCTTTATGGGGTTTTATGTCATAGAGTATTTTTTAAAAAATATAACTGGATGTGCTAACATTTGGGGCATAAGTGTTTATGATCATTTGTATTTTTGTCAGATTGTTTCCCTTACCAGGATGTAGTAGCCTTCTTTGTCTCTTCTTATAGTGTCTTTTGATTCACAAAAGTTAAATATTTTAATGAAATATAATTTGTCTATTTTTTTTCTTTAGGTTATTTGTGTTTTTGATGTCATATCCAAGAAACCATTGCCTAATCCAACATGAAGAAGATTCATACCTATGTTTCCTTGTAAGATTGTTATGGTTTTAGCCATTGGAATTTAGGTCTTTGAAGTACTTTGAGTTATTTTTTGTGTATAGTATGAGGTGTGGCCCATACCATATAGCTGTACAGTTGTCTCAGTACCATGTATTAAAAAGACTGTTCTTTCTCCATTGAATGGTGTTTGTATCCTTGTTGAAAATAAATAGAACATAGATATATGGATTTATTTCTGGATTCTCAGTTATATAACATTGATTTACAAGTCTATCTTTTTTGCCAGTACCATACTGCCTTAATTACTGTAGCTTTATGATGTTTTGAAATCAGAAAGTATGATGTCTACAACTTTGTTCTTTATTTACTTTGTTTTTTCTATCCTAAACCTTTTACATTTCTATATGAATTCTAAGATAAGATTGTCCAATTTGGGAAGCCCTGTCTTCTTAATATTAAGTCTTCCAATCCATGAACATGTGCCACAGTCTGGCTGGGCACACAATCACGAGCCACCACACAGCTTGTAGATTCAAACAGCAACTCTTTATTCCCGAACTCACACCAGCCGTCTACAATCACGTTCTGGGGAAATCCACGTTCTCTGCCCAAATCCACCTCCACTGGGCTTCTATCTCCAAAATACACTGTCTGAATCCCGTGAGAACTCAAGGGGAACTCACGCAGCAGGATACGCCCTATTCCCAGCAGGAATAATCTTAAACCTTAAACCTGGAACCTAAACCAGAACGCCCTAATCCGCCTTGGTCCTTGAGCAAGGTCACCTACATTCAATGTCACCGCAACATGGGGTACGCTGGCAAGGAAATTGTCATACCTACTTGGCTAATGGCTCCCAGCATCTCCCCCCTTCTGATTAATTAAACAA
>NW_025999862.1:2217279-2247571 GCF_001458135.2 Marmota marmota marmota
ACCTACTTTGGCTAATTGGCTCCCAGCAAACATGGGATGTTTTTCCATTTATTTAGGTTTTTAATATTTTTCAACAATATTTTGTCATTTTTAGTGTACACTTTTTTTTTTTTTTTTTGCTTCTTTGGTTAAGCTTATCCCCCACTGCCTTATTCTTCTTGGTTCTATTGTATGTGGAATTACTTTCTTTCATTTTTCTGAGAACTCTTTGGTAGAATATAGAACCAATTAATTTATGTATATGGATCTTGAATACTACATCTTTCCTAAAGTTATTTATCAATTTTAATAGTGTATGTTTATTATTTAGGGTTTTCTATATATAAGATCATGCTATCTGCAAATAGAAATATTTTTATATCTTACTTTCCAACATGGATGCCTTTATTTTTTTCCTTGCCTAATTTTTCTAGCTATAACCTCCAGCATAATGTTGAGAAGTAGTGATGAAGGCAGATATCCTTGTCTTGTTCCTGACTTTATAGTCCACATTTACGTTTTAGAAAATGAATTCTGTAGTTAAAAACACTTCCATAAAGAAAATGTCAAGTCCTATATGGTTTAATTGATTAATCACATCAATTTTATATCAATTCTACATAGACTCTCTCAGAATACAGAAAATGAAGAAATATTTCTTGTTTACTTTTATGTGGCAAGTAGTACCTTGATACCAGAACCAAAGACATTATAGGCAGCCCAATATCCCACATCAACAGAAAGCAAAATCCCTTAACAAAATATCACAAACCAAATTCTGGCAATATATGGAAAAATTAATACATCCTAAGTGGAGTTTCTCTCTATAATGCAAGGTTGTTTTAGCATTCAAAAAATCAATGTATTTCCCCGTCTCACTAGACTAAATCAGAAAAAAAGTGGTCATTTAAATAGATATGGAAAAGGCATTAGAGAAAATTGAGCACTCATTCATGATTAAGAAAAATAAAATGCCAACGATGAAAATGAAAATCAGTAAACTAGGAATAGAAGAGAACGTCCACAACCTGAGAAAAAACAGCTAACATCATACTTGGTGGTAAAAAGCAGTATGTTTTCCTCTAAGTTTGGAAACAAAGGCAAAGATTTCCATTTTTTTTAACTTCTTTTGAACAATGTCCTAGTCAGCACAAAGAGACAATAAAAAGAAATAAAATGCTTCCAAATTGGAAAGAGAAAAAGTTAAGCTACCTTTATTTTCACAAATTATATGATCATCTCTCTAAGTAGAAAATTCTAATAGAGTATCAAAAAAGCTACTAGGATTGACTGGTGAGGTTGGCATGGTAACAAGATTCAAGGTTAATATACAAAATTCAGTTTTATTTCTGTATACTGGAAAGGAATAATTGGAAATTCAAATTTAAAAGTACCATTTAAATAGTATGAAAATATGAAATAGTTTGGGATAAACTTAATAAAACATTACAATTCCTGTACACTAAAGCTAGAAATTATTGCTCAGAAAAATTGAAAAATGACCTAAATAAACAGAGCTATGACATGTTCATGAATCAGGAGACTTATCAGTGTTAAAATAATTTACTGCATTTTCAACCCAAATTGGAGAAATTGACAGGCCCACTCTAAAATTCACATGGAAATGCAAAGAATTTTGAAGGAAGACAAATAGAGATTTTATTGTAGCAAATTTCAAAGTGTACTAACAAACTGCAATAAGCAAGGCGATGCGGCATTGGCACAATTAGAGGTATTTAATTCAATGCAACAGAATAGAGAGCTCACAAATACCCCCAAATCTATAACTGACCCAAGAATAGTTGGTTGATTCTTGGCAATGTTACCAAGGTAATCCAAGGGCAGAAGAATTCTCTCTTCAACAAGATATTGAACAATTTGATATCCATGGGCAACAAGAAGAAGAATCTAAACCCCTGCCTCATAACATAAACACACATACACGTGTGTGCATGCACAGACAGAATTAGTTCAAGATGACTCATGGACTAGAATATGAGAACAGACTCTAAACGTCAATGACAAAACATAGGATAAAATCATTGTGACATTGGGTTCATTTAGAGATTTCTTAAATCTCTTGATTTTATAAAAGTAAAAACCACAAAATAAAAAATTAACAAAGTGGACGTCATTAAAATTTAAACAAAAGAAATTTATTGATTGGAAAGATGTGTGGAATATTTAAAATACTTGTATTCTGGGTACATAACAAATTCTTACAACTAAATCGTAAGATGATAAACAATTCAATAGTCTCTTCCTCGGAGATAGAAAAAAATGTGAAACACATGAAAAGATGTTCCACATAACTAGTCATCTGAGAAATTCAAAAGAAATCACAATAAAATACTTCTACGTGCTGGAATGGCTAAAATGAGAAAGTCTGACAAAGTCAAGTGTTGACAGGGATGCGGGACTCTCATATACTGCTGGAGGGAGGGTAAGATGGTACCACGACTTTGGAATGGCAGTTTTTACCTGTAAAGTTAAAGATATCCCCGACATGACCTAGGAATTTCACTCTTAGATATTTATCCAAGTGAAATGAAGACAAATGTTCATACAAAAAAACTTACTTGAATGTTCATAACACTTTTATTCATTATAGGCAACTAGAAACAACTTATATATACATCAAATGGCACATGGATAAACAGATTGTGGTATATCCATACAATGGAATACTAGTCAACAATAGAAAGGAATCAACTACCCACATATGACATGGATGCATTCCAAGAGCACTATGCTAAAGAATTCAGACATAAATGAATACATTTATATGAAATTCCAGAAAGGTTGACACTACAATGTCAAAAAAGTGACCAGTGGTTATCAGGGGCTGGAGTTGGAGGGGATGTAAACCACCAAGGAATGTGATCAGGAAGATGGAAATATTCCAAATGTGAACTGTAGTTGGGTTTCAAAGACTATATATTTGTCAAAACCCCATCAAACGGTGCACTTAAAATTGGTGCATCTTACTGTATGTAAATTATATCTCAACAAAGCAAATCAACTCTCCAGGTAATTCTTATGTACAGCCAGGGTAGAGACCACTGATCCTGACTGACTCTCCATTGGCCAGAAAACACTAAGGTCTACGGAGAGGAAGCACTCGGGTGTACTGAGCCAGTGTCTACCGGCAAGTGGGTGAAAGCCTGGTGAACAGCAATGACGGAGGGAGGCTATGGCCCGTCAGATCCTGAAAACCACGGCTTCTTGCACCCAGAAACTCATCCCCTGCATCAGGTTAAGGAGGATTGGGAAATTGACTCTCCATGGGGGCAGGGTAAGGACAGAGGTCAGAGCAGCCGCTGCGACAATCTGTGACCCTCCTCAGGGCAGGTGGGGGCGAGTTCAGTCACCTGAGCTTGACCACCTTCCAACTTCCCCACTAAGCCTCGGGTACCCAGGCTTGGCAAGCTGGGGTGGACGGGGAGGAGGAGGGCCTGCCTGCCTCAGAGGGTTGCCCACACATCTGCTGCTTTAGCATCAGCTGGGGGCTTGTTGGAAATGTGACTCTCAGGCCCCACCCAGAACTACAGGGTAGAGCTCTACTTAGAAGCTTGAGAAGTCACACCAGCGGAGGACTTTGAAAAACTGGGATGGTGGGCGGTAGAGGGAGCAGGGATAGGGACCAAGTCTGATTCCCAGAGGCGGAAAGCCAAAAGGAGAAGGACGCAGGACCAGGGGGTGTAAAGAGCAGGGCACGCTGAGTGGGCTACTTTCCTCTCCTGAGCTTTAGTGGTCTATGTCTATGTGTCAGCTAAACAGGTTCTCCTTGTCCCTATTTGTGGGAGACCAACCTTGCACGTGACTGAGTCACACTCCCCGGCTGGGTGCTGAGGCGCTCAGTCCCAGAAATGTGGCAGAGCTTTCCCCACCCTTCTGGGGTCCGAGGGTCGGTGTCTCCTGCATGGGTGTCTCTTGCTACAGTCCCATGGGTGAAGCTATGCTCACCTGTTCCTTTGTAATATAACCCCTTGCCCTGTTTAGGATAGAATCTTCCATGGAAGTGCCTTGTGTGTGTCCCCTTCTCTTACTGTGGCCTACCCAGGTGTCAGTCAACCTGCTGACAGTGGACATCATGAAGATAGACTCAGCCCCCTGAAACCTGACCCCATGCCTCATTTGAATAGCTTCTCCTCAATAAAAGGGGTCAGCGCGTGCTCTCCCTCTCTCTCTTTCTGCGGACCCTTAAGGTCAGAGAAGCCGTCACAGCGACCCCAAAGAAAAAGGTACTTGTGTCTCTTGTGTGGTTATTTTGCGCAGCCCAGTTAGCCCAGTTACCTGGAGTGACCCCTGAGCCTTTTAGAAACAGAAACCCGGCACCCATTTTAAAAGAAAAATAATGTGGTGGCAGCTGGCACACACCACCACCTCTCTCTGCCCGCTTCTCCTTGCCCCGTGGCCTGTCAGTTCCATTCCGGGCACACACAGAGCTCCCAGGCTCCCAGGGGGGGCCCAGACCCACGGTCAGGCTCAGCAGATCCTCAGGAGCTGTTTGAGGGTTTCTGGGCATCTGGTCCCCCTCGACAATTTCTTGCCTTTTTGGTTCCTGAAGGTGGAAGAGGGCAAGTGAGGGCCAGGAGAGCTTGCAAGAGGCCGTTCTGGTTGCACATTCCTGGGGCTTTGTCCCTCAGGCATCAGGGACCCCTGAATATCCTGGGACGCCAAGTAATTTGTTTGTGGGGCAGCTGCTTCTGTCCTACTCATGGGCATGGGGTGGTTCCAGGGAAGAAGGGCCTCTGCAATTCTAGTTTCCCCTGAGGAAAGAGGAGGAGGAGAGCAGCGGCCCCGGACCCCGGGAGCTGGGTGCTGCAGGCCCCTGCCAGGTGTGGGCGGTCAGGCCCTCGCTCCTGCAGCAGGGAGGGCTGGTCCCACAGTGCACAGCCTGCCTGTCAGCCCCCAGCCCCTCCAGGTCCCCACATGCCGTGCGACCCCCTGATGTGTGTAGTCACCGTCTTGGTGTTCGCTTCCCTCCCTCGGCGGATCCTGTCTCTGGCGTGTATTTTTGCATCTCTAACATCGAGTTAACAGGCCTGGCATTCATTTTGACCCCCTGGCACCAACTGCTATTTCTGGACTGCCTGGGGACGCCCCTGGCACGAGCTGCACTCACTCTGGCCCAGGGCACGTGTGTGCTCACTCAGCAAGCACCGGATGAGGACTCAAGAGTCGCGTCTAGTTGTTCCCTTTCCTTACATAACAGGCAATGCCCCCCTGGCTTTTGCAAGGCCCCACAGGGGCTTTTGGGGGTGGATTTCGGCTGGCTGCGCTGTTCCTGGCGGTAAGAGGCCTAATCTTCCTTTTAAGCCTAACACAGCTGGAATGGAACTTTTGATTCTGCTCCCCGAACCAGGTCCTGTCTTAGTAAGTGGCACCGTATCTGCTCACTCGGGCCAAGAAACTCCAGCCCTGTCCGTGAGTCTCCTCTTTCCTTCTCCCCTCATATCCAATCCTGCTGGCTCCCAGCAAATCCCATGTTACCAAACCCAGAGATCACGTCTCTGCACAAATCTGCATGAGCGCCCGGTGGTGGTTGTGATGGATCAAGACCAACTTGGTGGCTTAAAACAACAGAAATTCACCCTTCCAAAGTTCTGGAGGCCAGAAGTCTGAAATCACCGTGCTGCAACCAAGGTCACACTCCTCACTCTAGGGGAGGGCTGGTGAATGTACCACTTCAACCCCATCTTCTATGGTGGCCACATGGCCGCCTCCTGGCCCATCTATGTCAAGTCTCTCTCCACCTTCCCATCAGGAAGACACATGCGATTGCATTCAGGGCCCACTCTCTGTGTCTCAAGGTCTTGAATTTAATCTCAACTGCAACCCCCTCCCACCTTCGCCATGTAAAGCAAAATTCGGAGGATCCAGGGATGGGGCGTGGGTGTCTCCCAGGGCCACTCCTTAGCGAGCCTCCACATTATCCCACTCAGCCAGCGTCTCCGAAGCTCCCCTCCCTCGGCTTCCACTCACCTCCTCCTCCACCAGTCATCGGGTTGGAGACCCTACAGCATAGTCTCTGCCGCTCACTCAGTTGCTCAGACTGAAGACCCATGAGTCACATCTGACCCATGATTCCACTGTGCCCTCTCCTGGTGCCATCACCAAATATGGCCCCAGTCATCCTTGGAGGGAAACAGACTAAACAGAAAACTTTCCAAGATACAAATTTGGTGGTGATGCTAGGCCTCCTACACCCCCAAAGCCTCTCAGTCACTCCTCAGCATTCTCCTGTTGAGGAGGAAACTTCTTCTAGACTGACAAGGGTTTGAAGTATCTAGTTCTGCCTGGCCCTCCAGCTCAGCGTCCCCACCCTCCCTTCCACGCCCATCCCTCCCGCTCTGGAATTTCTCCTCCTCAGGGGCTGCTCCGTCTTCCCGGGCTCTCTTCCCTCCCCTCCCCTCTTCCGATGGTTCTGGCTTTTCCCTCACCTCTCAGCCCACACATCCCTGACCCACAGACCAGCTCACACACCCCACTGTGAATTCTTCTGTCACAAGGGAGGGGCAGTTTCCTGCTCTGAAATGTTGGTTATGGTTGGAACTTTTTATTTTATTATTTGATTAGTGTTGGTTCTCCTTCAGTAGATGACCAGTCCTAAGAGGAGAGACGTCCAGTGTTTTTGCTCCCTGGTTTTCCTCAAGGCCTGGCACACAGTACGAGTGTTGATGTTTATTGAGTGAACAAATGAATGCATAAATATTCCACAGTGCTCGAGGTAAGCACGGAGCCATGTTTCTTTATGCTTCCTAAGTCAAATTAAATCCAACTTTAGCATCCACCCAATAATATCAATAACCTTCCAGATTTCCTCCCTTCTTGGGCTGAACGTATGCCTTAGGATCACAAGGGTCCTGAAAGGTAGGGTGGGCCCCATGGCTTGCCACAGGTAGGGAGTCATCTGCACCGTCCCTCCTTGTTAGTCTTGGCTGAGTGAACAAGCCCCTTCAAGGCTGGTGGCTTTACTGGAGACTCCATCCTTTCCCTGATGGCTGGGCCACAAAGATCTTCAACTTGTCAGGCCATCACCAGCCATCACATCCCCCCCACCACACAAACACACACCAGCCCCTCTGAGGCTCAGGTCCTCATGCCCCCCCATTCCTGGGAGGCTGACAGACGGTTCTCATCACAATACCAGGCAGGTGCACGCTCTTCTGTCCTTCTCCCTTCCAATACACCTTCCTCCCACCGCCCTTTTCCTTATCAAAGGGCTTGATGCTTAAACCTGGAGCCAAGGGGTCCTCTCTTTGCCTAGGGAAGCTGAGTAGTACAGAAGCCCAGTGGCTAGTGTGGCTACTTTCCCGTCCCGCGTGGTGTTGGGGTAAGCCTTCACTCATCCTCTCCTAAGCACGGGCAAAATAACATTAAATTCAACAATATCGATTTCCTGATGACTCAACGGTTACATTTGCATTTGATTGCAGGTGGTTCACAGATCTCTTCAAGGCCCTCTGTGCTCCATGAATGAATTAGTCTTTGCTCCTCTCTAGGTGTATCGCTGTCCGTGGTGCTGAAGCATCCTTGGGCTCCAAGGGAAGGTGGTTGCTATTGTTTACTCCTTGTGCCGAGTTTCCTAGGATTCAAGCTTTTGATTATTTAGTTTTTAAAATGGATTTAAAAAAAAAAACAGATGCAGAAGTAATAGAATCAGGTCTCTCACTTCCCAAGTCTCACTTGTTGTCTTATTAATAGTATGCTCACATTTCCAAAGATCAAAATTTTCCTCTGAGAAGCGAGGGGCCGGCTGTCCCACCCATCTGCACCCTGTTTATAAGCATCAGTGCGTCTTGGAGAGATGCTGAGCCTTGGATGAGGGCGGCAGTGTCTGCCTGGCCAGTGTGAAGCATGGGTGGCTTCATTCATAGTTTTTTAGCCAAATGCTGAGTGTGTCCTTTCCGCTTGGTCGCCTGCTCTAGAGCCTCGGAGACATCTTCACTCCTGCACCCGTCTCACCCCACAGCCTGCAAGCCACCAAGCCTGGCTCAGAGGTGTGTTCACTCGCTTCCTCCCCCCACGGAGAGCAGGCTGAAGCCCTGTGCACATCACCGTCATGGGCAGTGCTGGGTTGTGCCACTGTTCTCGATCCAGTCCACACGCCATCCTGCCCGCCCTTCCCCTGTGGTCTTTGGTCGCACAGTCACCTCGAACCACAGCGGCAGCTTCTCATGGGTCTCCCTGCCCCCATAGCACACCTGCCAGTTGGTCTCCACGTGAGTCGGATGCTCCCCTGAGTTCAAGTGTCAAGTCCAACTCCCTCGCGTGGCCTTTGCCAACCAGCCATGCTCGGTCCCTTCTATATACTGTGCCTGCTGCCTTCACTACCTTCCCACCCACGACTGGCTAAGTCCTCCCAGTCTCCAGGCCCAGGCCCAATGGCCTCTCTTCTCTGGAGCCTTTACTGACCTTTTGGGCCTCCACAGGTCCTCAACCCTACACCACACAGCTCCTCGGCCTTCCTCTCTCCACTCCCAGGAAGGCTTAGGCAGCCCCATCTGTCTATCCCAGACACTTCCCACCAGCCCTACAAATAATAGATGCTCAATAAGAAAATGCTGGACGGGTAGCTGGTGGGCAGACTTTGGCTTATCATCTGAGCCTCTCGGAGGTCGACCTCTCCCATGTCTGTCCACCAACTGCACTGGAAGCTTCTAGCCTCATTGCCTCTCTCTGAAACTTTCCTTCATTTCTCCAGGAGCCGATAGCAGCTGTCACTCACCTCGTATCCCTTGACTTCTGAAGCCTGTGTTTGAATCACCTCCTGAGGCAGTGAGGTTTCTCTCTCTGCCTAAGAGGATCCCAACCCCTTTCACCTTCTCATAGATTCTCTAATTCCAGAGCTTTGTTTGGCTTTCACATAGGAGTCTTTGGCCAGGGAGAGTGAGACGCCTGTACAGTTAACAGAAGCTGCAACTGTCCTCCCCCAGGCCAGCACTCAGAGCCCTCCACCTCCCTTCACCTGGCATTTGCAGCTGAGATCTCCCAGCATCTGCCCACCCCTCAGCCTGTCTAAAAGACTCCATGAGTCATGCTTGGAACTAGGAAATTAAGCAAATATTTACCTTCATGCATAGAGAGGAAGAGCATTTCAATCTCCCTCGGTTGAAAACGAGCCCCAGTATTCCCTGTAGGTGCACCTTATCTCATCTCCAGCTGTACCACTTGAGCCTGGAAGGTTCTTTGCCCTGGTGCAGTGGGAAGGGCAAGGGTCTGAGGAACCACCGAGAACGGGAGACACACAGACACGGGGGGCTGACTTCCAGGGCTTCCGCTGTGTGTCTGAGGGGAGGGGGTGTTCAAGTGTTCTGAGTTTGGGGTCTGAGAGCATGAGGTCATCCAGGGACAGCTGTCTGTCCACATTTCCCCCAATGCTCACCCAAGGCTCTGCAAACCCAGGGACCCTTCAACCTCGCAGTTGGACTCCAGGCAGACTCTCGGCTGATACTGTGTGTACTGACGAGGAGCTGCTCGCTTTTGGGGTATGGAGTTGTTTTACTCAGCTTTTTGTTGCTGTGACTAAAAGACCTGACAAGAACAATTTTAGAGAAGAAGTTTATTGGAGGGCTCACGGTTTCAGAGGTCTCAGTCCGTAGACAGCAGCCTCCATTCCTCGAGGCTCGAGGTGAGGCAGAACATCATGGTGGAAGAGCGTGGCAGAGGGAAGCAGCTCACATGCCGATCAGAGAGCAGAGAGAGACTCCACGGGCCAGATGCAAACTATATCCCCCAAAACCACGCCCCAATGCCCACCTCCTGCAGCCACACCCCACCTGCCTCCAGTTGCCACCCATTAATTCACTGACTGGGCTAAGGCTCTCCTACCCCAGTCATTTCTCCTCTAAACACTTGAGCTTTTGGGGTCCCCCTCACCTTCAAACCATAATAAGAGTGAATCATTCCCAGGATGTGTTCCAGGAATCCAGGCAAATAAGATGACCCCCAGGAGGAACAGTGACTCAAGGGAGCCAGGTAGGAGCCCAGGGAACATGGCTAGTGGGGCTGGCGGGGCACAGAGAGCCTGAGTCTGAGGACTAGAGACGGTGACTTCTCTGAAAGCGGCCATCGAGGGCCAGTGGGATTTGGGACCATGTGCATGTGTGAGGGTGGGCTCTAGGGAAGTGCTGCGGAGGGGAGGGGGCAGCAGACAGGTTCAGGCGGCACAGCCCGTGGTTGGACGAGTCTTCAAGAATTGAAAACTCACCTGCCTGATGGAGCCAGGGAATGGACAAGTGGAACCCAGGGGTGGACAACTGAGGGCATCAAGACCAAACCTTCTAAACCAAACACCCTCTTGAGAGACAGGAGAGCAGCAGGTGCTCTGGCTGACTCGGCCTTGCCAAGGCCCAGCTGAAGCAGAAGGAAACCCCTTTTGAACCCAGGTGAGGGTCTTCCAAGGATCACAGGGGAGCCGTTTCTGGAGGGGCGCTGCTCACCTTCTAGTTACGAGGAGCTGAGGGGTAGCGGGATCAGCGCGTACTTTGCTTGCTAGAGGCCTCATCCCGCGACACGTCCCCTCCCCAGCTCCCTCCCAGGCTGGTCTTGCTTTGTGTCCAGCCCTGTCACCCCCCAGCCCACTGCAAACGTCCAGCCTGCATCTCTGAGCTGCCCTGGTTCTGCCTGCTTCCTGTAGAATCCGGTCCCTTGGGGTGTGACCCCCCTACTGCCTCCCAGAGTCCCCTAATCCCCTTTCATCCACCTCTGGGCCTCTGGCGAGGTGGGCAGAGGCGGGTCCTGGCTCCCCAGTGCCCATTGTCTGTGCTCCTTGAGACGGTTAAAGGGATTAGGGTGGGGGCTGGGCCAGGCAGCCTTCAGGGACGCGTGTGCACTGGGTGAGAAGATGAGATTCCTCTTGCTTCCATCTTGCTTGTCCAGAGGGTTGGCGAGGGCGAGATAGACCGAGTGGCTAGGGGGGCATCCAATTAATTCCAATTTAAACCCAATTTGGTCTCCCGTATAATTAGAACAGCAGGCGTGTTTAACAGTGGATTATCTCTCCCCGGCAGTTGTTTTCCGTCACTCTTGCTCTGCACTGGGTCTTCCTGGTCCACCCACCCGGGCAGGGGATGTGCAGCTGGAGGGCGGGGCAGGTCCTAGGATGTGGGGACGCCGGAGGAGGAGTGACTGCAGAAGCTCATGCCCACTCAGCCCAGGTCTTGCCTAAGAGAGTCCTGGCCTGTGCCTCCCTGTCCACGTCAGCAATATTCTGTATTCTGGCAGCCACCAGTGAGGAGGGGGAAGACACGGATGGCGGATCTGGAAGGTGAGGCCGTGAAGGCTCCGAGAAGAGTGGAAGACATGCACACTGCTGTGCAACCCTGGGTGAATACCTGACCTTTCTGTTCTTCAGTTTCCTCACCTGTCAAATGGGGATGATGAAAATAGTTATCATAATAGAAAATCTCATTAATCATCAGCCTCATGTCTTAAGCAATTTCAAATGAACTGTTACACCACGGAGGCCCTTTGGGGACACACCAGTTGAACCCACAGTCAAAAAAACCTAGTACCTAGTGTGCTTCACCTTGGCTCTGCAGGGGCTCAGGAGGTTCTCAGGGAACCTCAGACATGGTTCTGAGGGTTCCAAAGCCTTGGTGGGAAAATGAACTTCCCCAGCCACGGCAGAGTTGGCACGACTGAGTTTGGGTTGATAACTCAGTGGTCTCTCTGGGTGGCTGTTCCTCCCTGTTCAGACTGTGCATGCGGGGTCTTTGTACTCTGGTAGGAAGAATTCCTATCCATGTTTTGTTGGCCTTGAGCCCCACCCCTCCCGAATTCTTCCAGGGGACAAGGCAGTTCCCATCGCTCTTCCTATTAGCAGGTAAGGAGACTGACGCTCAGAGAGGAAGACAGCTTGTTCTTTAGAGGCAGAGGAAGCTCAGAGTCCTGAGCCCTGAGTCCAGCCTTGCCTGAAGCCCACCTCCCATTTTGCAGATGACACACCCCAGACCCCCAACTCCAGCCCTGGACCCCTGGTCTGTGGCTCCTTCCTGGGGCTGGGTCTCTGTCCATAAAGGTCAGACATGGAGCCCCTTGCCCACAAACCCAGCCTCCACCTTCTCTCTCTCTGCCTCTCAGTACCAGGACCTTGGCCTGATGCCTCACAGATTCTCCCAGGGGTGTCTGGGTAATCAGAAGATTCTTCATTTACTGATGACACTTCTCATTATCCAGAATGAACACAGACTTTTCCCGCTCCCCAGCCCCCAGGAGGGATTGACGGGCTGGGGCACTGGTGCCTCTTCCCCCAGGCCTGGAGATGGCTGCCCTTGCAGGCTCGGGGTGAGATCCCATCCGTACTGGCTCTCCTCCCCCTCCAAGGCTAGGCTCTGTGCTTCACATCCCCACGTTGAACCCATAGTTACAACCCTCCGTCTGCTGCTCCTCCACCTCTCTTTTACTCAGGGAAAAGGAGGCTCAGGGAGGTCAGACCATTTTTCCAAAGTCACAGAGCTGGCGCCCATATATGACCCCCTAGGACCACACGCGCACACGTACACATACAGATCCCTAGGCCAAAATCTGGGAATGTCTGGTTTTACAACTGAACACAAAGGAAAGCCAAGTACCTCATTTCAGAGCAACCAACGTGTCCTCAGCAAAGTGGATCCAGAATCTGCCAGGAGGGGCCTCTCCCCACCTGTCACCACCAGGTCACCATCCCGCCTCCATTGTCCCCACGGAGGGGTCAGCTGAGGCTCTTCAGCTACAGTGTGGTGCACGGCATTTCCCAGGCAGCCTGGCCCGAAGAGTTTGGGCCCCTGTTTCTGACCCATCCTCTGAAACTTTCGTGCCCGGAAGCATCAGAGAGCAACTGGAACAAGGCAGAAGGATCCGGGGGAGAGGCCTGAGGTCTCCTACCTGCCACTCTGAGACACTGTCACGTGCCTAGGAAAGTTACTGCTTAGAGCTCACAGGAGCTTCTCCAGCCACCTCCTGCACCACACCATGGAGGATCCGGATTTCAGAGGAGGGATGCCGGGGAGGAAGACAGGGACTTAACCTGCCACACCCTCCATGAGGCTGGGAAAATGAGGCTCTTACCTAAAAGGGTTTTGTGTCCTGAGGAAATTGCATTAGCAGCAGGTAGCTTATTTCTATACATGAATATATGTATGAACACACACACACACACACACACACACACACGGGCTTTGTGATGTTCGTGTGAACTTAACACCCAGCATGAAAGCTTAGAGCTGATGAATGAATTTTAGTTAGCAGGGCATCCCTTATTCCCGATTTATTACTTCATCAGGGACTCACGCAGGCTGGGGGCTGGAGAGCTGTTGGGAGTGAGAGTTGGCGACGCAGGTACCAGTTGAGTTATGAGTCGCAGTTTATGAACCATTCTGTTCTGTGGATTCCAGGGATATTTATTGCCATCTGACCACTTGCATTTCCAGACTTGGTTTCACAAATGGAGAGAATGGGACCTTAAAAGTGTCCTTTCGAGCCAGGCACAGTGGCACATACCTGTAGTTCCAGCTACCTGGGAGGTTGAGGCAGGAGGATCACAAATTCAAGGCCAGCCTGGGTAACTTAGTGAAATGCTGTTGCAAAATTTTAAAAAATATTTTAAAGGATGGAGGATGCTGAGGAGCGTAGCTCAGTGACAGAGCACCCCTGTATTCAATCCTCAGTACTACCAAAAAAAAAAAATTGTCTTCCCTGGGTCTCACCTGGGGCTGGGCTGGTAGCTGCAGAGAGGTCAGCCTGCAGACCTGGGGATGGATGGACGCCCATCCCAGGTGCTCCCCACAGTGGCACCCAAGAAGTCAATCCATTTTGTTGGAGAAGACAAGGTTAAAGACTTCATCCTATTTTTTTTTAAAGACAGAGAGAGAGAGAGAGAGAGAGAGAGAGAGAGAGAGAGAATTTTTTAATATTTATTTTTCAGTTTTCGGTGGACACAACATCTTTATTTTATTTTATATGGTGCTGAGGATCGAACCCAGCGCCCCACGCATGCCAGGCGAGTGCATTACCGCTTGAGCCACATCCCCAGCCCAAGACTTCATCCTATTTTTAAAAGTAGGATCCAAAAGGATGGGACAGATCTACCATTTACTAATGTCCTACGAGGTACCAGTCACCATGCATGTATTTTCCTCACAATGAGCCCGAGAAAGATGATCTTCGCCCCACCATTGACAGCTGGGGAGTTGAGGCCCAGAGAGAGGGGTGCATTTATTTCTAGTAACCTGACCCGATGGCTAGCAGTGTGGGCTTTGGAGCCAGACTGACACCAAGGTTCCAGTCACGCACATGACACTGGGCAAGCGACTACGTATCTCTGAGTCTTGCCTTCCCCAACTGAAATGACAGGGATCATGCCAGACATGTGGAAAAGTCACGTGGAGTGACTATTTGTTAGGATTAGTATGATTGACAAAGCAAACCATGAACTGCAGACCAGGGTTGTGAGGTCCCAAAGCTCCAGCACCTTCCCCCAATCCCCCATCAAATCGAGTGGCTTATTCCAGCCCCACATCCAGGGAGGACTTCACTGGGGAGCCCAACCTCCCCTCCCCATCTTCTGTCCTCTATGTGTCATTACTCAAGTGCCCTGCCACTCTCCAGCTGTGCTTGAGCATGCTGGGCGTGGGGTGGGGATCTCGGCTTGTCCCTCCATAGACGCTGCAGAACCCAGTGAGGACTCGAGTCTTCAGGGGCAGCCAGTCCTGGCCATTCCACCATCAAATAATTTGGGGCTCCCTGGTCCAATCACAGTTGCACAGGTTTCTCCCCTGCAGACCATCTCAGAGCCTTTACTGTACTCTGAGATACCTTGTGGTCCTTTAAGAAAGGTCTGGTTTACAGTGTTTCTTATTAATCAGAAGAGCTCTGGGGGAAGGGACCCTGGGAACATGAACAGTATTAGGAAACCGTTCTGGTGGACGGGGCTGCTTCTTGGCATCAGGTAGAATCTCTGCTTTCTACATCACTTGCTTGTGACCTTGGAAGTCCCACTTGACCTTAGAGCATCCCTTGGGTATACCGGGGGCCAGTTAGAGCAGAGGACAAAGGCTTCGAGGGAGAAAAGGGAGGGTCAGGGTCACTGGCAGGCTGAAGGGCAAATATCCTGGGCACAGCTGGGGTGGACCTCCGTGTGCCCTTGGCCAGCACCTTGCCCTCTCTGGGCCTCGGTTTCTGCATCTCTCAGGTCTGAGGGTCTTGGAGGATCCTCCGGTTCAGGCTTTGTGCACCAGGGCATCTGCAGGGCAGGAGGGGTGACTTCTCTGGGACTCTGCTCTACTCCTCTGGTCCCCGCTGAAGCCCCCACCCCAGGGAGGATGATAAAGGAGTCAAGAGGTGGCCCAGGCTTAATGTGGCTGGAGTGAGTTAATAATTGATGCATGAGGAGATAAGATCTGTCTCTGAGGGAAGGGGAGGGAAGGAGGCGCCGTGGCTCGTGGAGGAGGGCTGAGGCTGGAGCAGGAGACTCTGGAGGCCACATGGACCTCCCGGGAGGACCTTGTCAGGCCCTGCCCAGTAAGACCTGAGGATGCGTCTCTGGGGGCAGAGCCCTGCCTGCACTGTCAGTGAGGAGGGGGTGATCTAGATCCGATGGAGGGAATATTGGGGCTTGCTCTACTCTGGACCTCAGGCCTGAGGTGGGTGCAGCCTGACCCCACCCAGCAGATAGATTCCTCAGGTTGGGTGATCCTGGCCCAGCGGGAAGCTGGTGTGTTCAGGGACCCTTGGGAGGCTGGCCTGGCGCTCTCGGGACGTCCCTGATGGCTAACCATCTCCCTGTCATCCGGCCAAGGAGTCCTGGCTCAGGGAGTCGGAGGCCTGGATAGCTGTGAGGATGGGACAAACCACGTACGGGGAGGAGAGGTTTGCTGGGGCTGTTTCAAAGACTTTGGTTGTTTGGTCTGTTGCTTTGGGGCCTGTGGGGAGGCAGGGCAAGGTGGTGGGAGCATGAGGCAGAGGAACACTTCCCATCACGGTGGCTGGGCAGCCAGGAGGGAGAGGGAAAGAAGAAGGATCCAGGGCTCCAGTCCCACGCCCTGCGGCACACCCCAATGTCCCGATTCCCCTCCTCCACATCCAGGGGTGGCCTTCATCCATGAGAGGCGAAGATGGCGAAGATGGCGAAGATGGCGAAGATGGCGAAGATGGCGAAGCTGACGTCCCGGCTCCCTTGCTCCTCTGTGAGGAAGCTCTGAGGTCCGTCGCAGGTGCTCTCAGCGCCCTGGCAGTAGCCTTCTCCCTGCTCCTCTGTCCCCACCGCCCACTCCCCTTCCTCATAGCACCTCCTGGGACTGTCTCCTAACAAACCTCTTGCACCCAAATCTTTGTTCCAGAGCCTGTTTGGGGGGGATCCTACAGAGGTGAGACTGATCTGTGTCCAAGACTTGAGCCTCGTTCCTAAAGGACCCGGTGACTCCTCATCCCAGCCTCTGTGGCCACCGAGTCCCTGGTTCTGCCTTCCTGTCTGCTCCTTGACCTTGCTCAGTGTCGGGGCCCCGGGAAACAGCAGCAAAATGTGGGCCCTGAGGGACTGGAGGCCAGGTACCAGCAGAGGGTCCACTAAGGGCCACAGCCCCCCGGCCGCCTTGAGCTGGTCGGGTGGCATCACCACCACGGCGGAGACGATATAGGCTGGCTGATGGCAGAGGCCCGTGTGGGGCCAGAGGAGGAGGAGGAGCAATTAGCTGCAGCGTGACAGCCAAGACAGGGCTGCTAAGTGGGCCCATTAGAGGGCATTAGTGACCCGGCAGGGTGGTGGCTGTGCTGAGACCGTGGCCCTGACTGGCCGGCTGACGGGCTTGGTGCTGCTGGGGCTGGGGCTGGGGGTGACCTGAGACCCGTCAGGGAATGTGGGCCCCAAGGTAAGAGTTGCTTTAAAAGGGGGGTACCCTGCTCCTGCAGCCGCAGCCCCCTGTGGGGTGCCCACCTGTGGCTGCTCAGAGTGCACTTGCAAAATGATGTCGCCCAGCTGACAGAGATGATGGCTTTAATGGGGCCTTGGGCGTAGAGCACTTAACACGTCTCCCAGCGTCCTGTCCCAGCCATTAGGTCATTAGCTCAGGCCTCTGAGGGCCTGCTTCACAGCAGGGAGGGGGTGGGGGGACGGTCGGGTGACATGTTAAAGGTTAACCAGGGAGCTGATGAGAGCAGAGTCCCACCAGTTTCCTTCACCCAAACCCAACCTACCTGGCCTTGCCGCAGAGTCGCTAATGTCCCTTGAGATTTGGGACAGGGTTATATTCATCACTGTGACCCCAAAGCCTGGTGTTAGGTCCGGTACAGAGCAGGGGCTTTACAAAATGTGGTTATTAAAGAAGATGAGGACCCAGCAGCCACTCCGGCCCCCATCTCAGGCTCCCCAGAGCCCTGGCAGTGCGGGGCAGTGGTCACAGAGCCCAGCAGGTAGCGCCCTTCCTTGCTGTGTGATCTCACCAAATGGCTGAACCTCCCTGACCTTCAATTCCCTCATCTGTAGGGTGGGCTCATAGCAAGATCTGCTCCTGGAGAGCTATGAGGATTAGGACAGGGTATGCAGAGAGCTTGGCAGAACACTCAGCACATAGTGAGCATGCTGCAAATGGTGGTGGTCACTTTTGCTGTCACTTTCACCCATTTGTGTGGTGGGCTTCATTCAGAGTACCTGTCGAAGTCCCAGCAGCTGGGGGTGACCAGGACTGGACTAGCAGAAGCAGTAAAACCCTAATGGGAAGCCCAGGCCAGTGGTAGGCCTTGGGACTCCTCCAAGACATGCAGGGGCAGTGGCCACATCCAGCTGCACCAGGCTCGTGGCTCTGCTCAGGAAGGGCTAGCCTGTGTCAAAAATGGGCTGGCGGCTGCAGACGGGGGGCAGCCCAGAGGAGCAGGTCTGCACTGGGGTGGGCTGATCAATGTTCATGGCTCTAAGAACATGCCCGGGTTGCTGTGTGTCCACAGCGGGAGCTTGGGGACAGAGGCGCAGGCTCAGAGAGAGCCCTGCCTTGTCCTTGGCAGTGCCAGTTGGTGGAGACGGTGTGGCTGGGGAGCTGGGGAGGTGGGAGGCTGTGCAATATTCCCATCCCTGGGCTGGATCCACCCTCTGGGCAGCTCAGAGAGGACTCCAACCCAGCTCTGCCACCCTGCACCACTCCCGGGAGCCCCTCACAAGGTGACTGAGAGTGGACCTGACAGCCCTTTCCTATCCGCCGCCTCTTTGCTTCCTCTGGCTTGACTTTCCTGGTGCCCACCGTTGAATTCTCCTGCAGGTGGAGCAATAGAGACAGAGCGCTCTGTCCAGGGCACAGAATGGGAAACTGAGGCAGGGCGAGACCAGGTGACTTGGATTCAGCTGACAGTCACTGCAGTTCTAGGAAGGGAAGGGAACACGGAGGAGTGAGATGTGCCCTCAAGAATGGCGTGGACGCGCTCATGTCCATGTGACATGAGTGCGACCAGCCTGCTTCCGTGCACCCCTTCTCAGTGGAGCCTCTCAGCAAACCCTGGGGAGAAGGCAGGACAGGGGACTAACAGGCCCATTTGGCAGGTGAGGAAGCAGCTGTGCTGTACTGAAAACTCTTCCTGAGCATCGCTTGGTTGTAATGAAAATCATGAGCAAAACCCACAGAGGTAACATCCCCAGTGCCCTGGGGCGGGAGGGCCAGTTTCCAAGGCTGTGGAGTTCCAGAAATGTCCACGCAGGGTCAGGCCCCAGCTGGTCACTGTTTCTGTTGTGGCTCTGGCAACCACAGGCTGCTTGGGGGTCAGCCGTGGGATAAGCCAGTGGACAGGGGCACCCGGCATGTTCGCTGTTTGTCTCTCCCGCCCTCTTCCTCGCTGTCCTCCCCCACCAAAACCAAGGGCAGGACTCACTCTCCCTAGCCACCGTGCTGCTCTGCCTCCTCCCGCTCTGGGGTCCCATCAGCCGTGGCTGCTGTGCCTTAGTCCTGCGCCGCCATTCCTTGGTGCAGGTTGCGCGTGGCCAACAGCATAGGGCACCATGAGCCTAGAGCAGGACGTGGATGGCATCTGGAGTCATCTAGGGCACCCCCACAGGGCACCTGCAGGCTGCCTCCCCTCCTGGTTTTGAAGACATTGGAGCAAATCCATCTGCTCTGCCCGAGGCCCTCCATCACCCCTCACCCACTCCTGGCTTCATCTAGCTCCCGGACACCCAAAGCCCCGTCCCAGAAAATGAAAATGTGGGGATGACAAGGGCACCTGGAGGAAGGCCCGCAGCCAGAGCACCGAGCCCCTGCCACACGGGAGTAGGGTGGGGGGACTCTGCAACCGGCGCTGTGTGCTGTCTTCGTTCTGGGCACCACCCCCCTGTGCCAGGGCACCAGGAAGTGACCCAGGTGCATGGTCCCTGCTGTTCTGGAGTGCAGTGTCCTCACATCCATGGGCAGCTCCTCCGGGAGCCCCTACCCTGCAGACTGCGTGGGGACCCTGCTGCTGCTGCTCCAAGGCTCCTGCCCTCTTAGATGCCCGGCAGCCAGGGACCAGGGATGGATTTTAGGGGTGTCCCCTGCTTGCAGCACGGACCAGGAACTGAAGAGCTGAGTACCGAGTGATGAGCCTGAACCCCCGTCCTCTTCTGTCCCACTGTCCCACTGTATGTGGAGCCCAGTGCTGCAGGTCTGTATCCACGACCCCAGGAGGTCCTCGTGAGCGCTCTGAGGGGCAGGGAAATGGCTTCACAGATGATGGAGGAGCTGACAAGGCAAATGAGATAGTGTAGCCATGGCACCGGGCCCTGCACCCAGGACTGGAGGGACACAGGGAGACTGGGCGTGCCCTGTGGGAGCTGGAAGTTCACAGGAGACTGCAGGAGTGCCCCCCACCCCCAAAGCAGAAAAGACCAACAGCCTGGACGTCCCTTCCTCCTGCTCTCAAGCCCCAGGCAGTGCCTCCCAGGTCAGAAGCCAGCTGAGCCATGGCCTGCAGGAGTTTGTCCCTTTGCAGAAGAAGGCTGAGGGACAGATCTCAGGGTGAAGCAGCCTGGTGCCCATCCCACCATCCCACGTCAGATATGGTGCTGCCCGGCTTTACTCCAGGCCCCCTGACCAACGGCCCTGCAGTGGCCTGGCTCCGTCCTCTCTGGCCTAGATTCTTCCATTCCTGTTAGCCTGGCCCTCCCTCGGCTCCCAGACACCAGCCCCGTGGCCTGCTGGACACCATCTGTGGGCAGCCTGGATCCTATGCCTAGCAAGAGGGGACCTACCCTCCCTCAGTCCCAGTTTACCCTGGGACACGGTGTGGCAGCCCCCTCCACCTTGGGCCACTACACACTCAGAGCCGCATGGGTCCTTGACAGCCCAGGAAGATGCCCATCTTCACCCCTCACGGCCACCATGCTCCATGGTCTGCCTCCTTCCCAGTGTCCCCCGGCTCTCAGTCCACTGCAGCTTTACCCTCTGTCCTCACCGAAAGTCTCTTTCTTCTGACCCACCATTCCCAGGGGCCTTCAGATGTGCTGTTTCTCTCACCTAAAGATCGATCCCTCCCCACTGACCCTTGTCACCCTCCAGCTCTCTGTGCAGCCGAGCGTCCCACAGTGGTCCACGTCTCCAATTCCACCGCCCCCTCCAGCCTTCCTCTCCTCCCCGACTCCAGCAGAATGTCAGTCCTGGTCAAGATCTCTAACAACTGGGTTACCCCATCCAGGTCCCAGTGCTGTCCCCATCTTCTCTGACATCCAGTGACATCTGGCCCAGTTGGTCACTTTAGTCCAGGACAGTCTCTTCCCTGGCTTCCCCGTCCCCTACCTCATGGCCTCCTCAGTTCCCTTGTGGACTCTCCACTGCCCAGCCCCTTGCTGTGGGGGAGCCCCAGGCCTCAGGCTATCACACTCCCAGGTCATCTCACCTATTCTGTGCTTTTACAGACCCAGGCCTTACTGGCGGCTTCCATTTGTATCAGCCTGAGCCATGACAGTGAGCGACATGTTTGTTTCCCCAACTTACGATGGCACAATGCTCCAACCATCCCATGTTAAATTGATGACATTTTCAGTTGAGAATGCATTTAAGGTGATGGGGGGTGTGGTGGCTCAGTGGTACAGTGCTTGCTAAGCATGCACAAGGTCCTGGGTTCCATCCCCAGGGCGTGTGCACACGTGTGCACACGTGTGCACACACATACACACACACACAAGTGCACTTACTGTGCCTTACCTACTGAACATGGCAGCTTAGAAGCACAAGGTGCCACAGCATGCTGGTTCTTTCCTCCGGTGATCACATAGCTAACCGGGAGCCACGACTTGCTGCCACCACCCAGCATCACCAGAAAGTATCACACTGCATCTCCCTAGCTGGGGAAAGATCAAAATGCAAAATTTGAAGTTTGGTTTCCACTGATTGTCTATTGTTCTTGCACCATCAAAAAGCAGAAAAATTGAAACCAAATCATCATAAACCAAGGACCCTCTGTGCCCACCTGTTATGGATGTGTGACCACGCAGGCATCTAAAATCTCCTTGGTTGGACAGGACTCTGCTATACCCATCGCCTGTCAATGAAACCAGCCTTCCCCTCATGGCAAACAGCACCACCGTGCCCACAGGGCTCACTCTGAAGGGAGGGGTACCCTCAGTCCCTCCCGTCTCCCCCCTGCATCCTGTCTATCACCAGACCGTCACCTACTTCCTGAATTGTGCCCCCAAATGATCCTCCTCTCTCCAATGCCAGTGCCTTGTCTCCCTCCAGCCATTTCTCTCTCTCGACTGTTGTGCGGCCTCCTCCTCCTCCTCCTCCTCCATCTCCCTCTATTCACTCAGTGACCAGTTACTTTTGCAAAACTGGGTTCAGGGCACATTACTCCCCTCCTGATACCCCTGAACCTTCCCACAGCATCCAGAATAAAATCCAGGCTCTTAACTGGAGGTTATGAGCCTCTCGTGGATATGGTCCCAGGGGCTCCCACCAAGTGCCCAGCACCCCCCCTCTAGGGCCCCAGACACAGAGGCTGCCTTCCCACTGCCCCCTGGGCATGCCCAGCTCCTTCCACCCCAGGTCTTTCCAGGCCCCTCTGCTCTGAAGGCGCCTCCCCAGTCACATGGAGACGTAATTGCTCCCCAGGTGCACAGAGGCGGATTTCCAGTGGTGTCTCCAGCACATAGTAGGCACTCAGCACATATTTGTTGAGGGCAAAAATTAATCCCATTGTAAAGGTAAGAAAACTGAGTTCCAAGAGAAGAACGCCGGCTGTGAAGGCTGCTAGCTGAGCTGGCCTCGGGCCCCACATGGCCTGTTTGTCTCTAGTCCAAAGGGATGGTGGCAGGGGGCAGGGCCTTGTTGCTCACTGAGCTGGCCCCGGGGCTGGGGACTGGAGCGAGAGCCCTCTGGCGTGCCAAGACCTTCCTCCTGGTGTCGCCTGCTGGTGATGGATGCCCAGCGCTGGGATTTTTCCTTCTCTCTCTTTTCCTCCCCACTGGGTCTTTTTAGGCAGTAATTACAGCAAAGTGGACGATCTGTCTTTTTATTTTTAGGCTTTGACACTCAGACATCAGGCCCTGGACAGCAAATGCTGCCTAGAAATAGGTGACTGACGCCCGAGCAGGGTTCTGCTGGGCCTGGCGGTGAGCAGCCCTGGGGGGGGGGGGTCGGTGGGGGGGCGGGAGTTGATGCCTGGTGGTAGCCTTTCTTGGGGTCCAGGATCCTGGGGCCTTTCTGCTTCTGCCCTTGACCTTGGGCAAGTCCCTGGCCCCTTGTGTGCCTCACCCTCCAGCCCAGGCACAATGGAGGGGACGACCCAGTGGGCGTCACCCGTCCTGAGGTTACAGGGTGGAGGCCCCCAGGGAGGGGTTTTCCTTCCATCACCACGCTGTGCTGAGAGATAACAGGAAGGAGGGACCGGGCCACCTGGGAGGACCGTCCTACTGATGAGTGATGGTCCCTCAGACCTTTCCTGTCCCCCTCTGCTTCTTCCTGTGGCCTTCACTTTCTCATTGTCCCAAAGTTATATTGGGCCATCCTTCCTCCCTCGCTGCCCCCACCTTGCTCTCCTGTTGCTCTGGGGCTTAAGGGACCAGGCCACTGCCACATGGGCTGACAAACAGGAGGCGC
Organism: Marmota marmota marmota; assembly: GCF_001458135.2. Classification (NCBI taxonomy): domain Eukaryota; kingdom Metazoa; phylum Chordata; class Mammalia; order Rodentia; family Sciuridae; genus Marmota; species Marmota marmota. Next base: position 2,240,292 of record NW_025999862.1, read on the forward strand.
CAGCCCCAGGCCTCCGGCCCCAACAGGCCCAGCTGTTTCCTGGGGTGCCCTGGCCGCCGTCCAGCCAGCCTGAGCCACTCCTGCTCCCCAGGCTGCCCCGGCCCATCTCCTCAGGGGGCCATCCACAGAGTCACCCACTCATTCCCTTATTCACCTGCCAGTCCCGATTTTAGAGTGTTCCCAGGGAGCAGGTGTTGGAGCCACGGCCCCGAGACGAAGGGCTTCTTTGCTTCTAGTTGGAGGAAGCAGTCACCCTGCCAGACCCAGGCAGAGAACTCGCAGGTGGCCAGGAGGGCTGTGAAGACCTGGCACTGAGAGGTGGGGCTCAGGCAGCTGCTTCCGACCAGGTAGTCAGGGGTGGCCTCCTAGGAGGGCACAGTTGAGAGGGATGGACATGCATTGTGGGAGGAAAGGTGGTCTGGGACCCCCCTCAGATCCCTGTGACTGTGGGAGAGGCCCCTCTGCTCTGGGTGACCGACTTTAGTGGCAAGGGGTCTCATGGACGGGAGTAAGGACAGGCTGGCTGTTCCCCCTTGGGAAATAGGGCACTATTCCCCCATCCAGGGTTGAGGAAGCCTCGGGAGCTTTAGGAGAAGCCTGAGTAACTCTTAGACTTTGGAACCTGTCCTCTGGAACCCGTTGGCTCTTCTGTGTAAACAGGCCCAGGCCATTTACACAGAAATTACACACAAAAAAAAAAAATCCCAGGAGGCCAGCAGGAAGGCTGCTCAGGCAGAGACCTGTGATGGGCTGGCCTGACCCAGGTCACACAGTGCTCCAGGTCTCCCTGCCCCAGCTACGGCACCTCCCCCTGACTCCCGCCTCCTGCAGACAAAGGCTTTGGAAGAGGAAGGGGAGGCTGCCTTTGCCTCTGGGGCAGTAGGGGTGTTGGGGTTGCTGAGGCCACCTGGATGGGAAAGAGCTGGGGATGGACAGGGCCCAGTCCCACAGCCCCAGTCCTGCTCTGTGCAGGGAGCTGGGTATCCTGATTTCCAGCCACAGGGATTAGTTGGAACTTATCTCTCAGGCAAGTCCTTGCCTGAGGCCAGGGGATGGGGCAGCTGACTCACTAGGCAGAAGGAAGAGTCTGGCCTGGAAGCCTCAGGCACTGCTGGCAACTGGGGTCCCCAGTGTGTGGGAGGTGGGGTGCTGGCACTGTGGCTGCCTGCTCCCGGGTCTGGAGAGCAGCAAGGTGGAGACATGGCTCAGGCCGGTGCTGCCCAGTTCTCTGGGACACGCATCAAGGAGGTATTTGGCTCATGCCAAGCGCCCGCCCCCCTATACCACAATCACCCAGGACTTAGGCCACTAGAAGTCAGTGCTCCAACAAGGTGCTTGTCCTGCATTCTTGAATTCTCTGTGTGTGTGTGTATGTGTGCGCGCGCGCGCGTGCGGTGCCTGTGAGCAGGACTGGGTAGCTGGATGGCTAGAATGAGAAGGGACACACAGATCATCTGCCCTGTCTCCTTCCGTGCCCACTTCAGAAATCCTCTCCACACCATCTCTGCCCCCAGGACATCTCACCTGTCTTCCAAGACAGGAAGCACTTCCTCCAAAGGCAGACTGCTTCCTAGTGAGAAGCTGGGACTATTGGAAGGGCCTCCCTACCCCAGGGGTCAGTTCAAAGCTCACTGGAGGAAGTGAGGGTTGCTGCAGCCCCTCTCTCTCCATGGGACTCCTCCTAGACCACCCCAGCTCCCCAGCTGTCTCTCTCCTCTGTTTCCTCATAATAACAACAGTCTCTGGGCGCAGTGGTACACGCCTGTAATCCGAGCAGCTCAGGAGGCTGAGGCAGGAGAATTGGAAGTTCAAAGTCAGCCTGGGCAAAATAACGAGGCCGTAAGCAACTTAGCAAGACCCTGTCTCAAAAGATAATAAGGGCTAGGGCTCAGTGGTAAAGCACCCCTGGGTTTAATCTCCAGTACCATAAAAGAAAAAGGAATAACAACTATCAGCTGGGTGTGGTGACACAAGTCCCAGCTCCTCGGGGGGCTGAGGCTGGAGGATCACTTGAGTCCAGGGGCCTGCCAGCCTGGGCAACGGAACAAGACCTCATCTCAAAAAGGCAAAGTAGGAAAAACAACTGTTTCTGTTTCATGCTGTGTCTGTCTGTCGTCAGGTCTCCTGTCACATGGATTCTGTCTCCCTAGAGACAGGAACCTCACCAGGACAGAGGCCCCTTTCCAACACTGAGAGAAGATAAAGAGAAAGCGCTTAGCATGGTGTCTAGCCTGTGATTAGGAAATGCCAGCTATAACAAGAAATGCTGTTCTTTTCACCATCACCATCTACCAATGAGAGCACTTCATGGGGAGTGCTCCTCTCATGCCCTGCTCTGTCCTCCCACCAGGCAAGTGACCGCAGGGCTCAGAGCCAGGGGGCCCTCGCCCCGTTCTATGCACCCAAGTGTGAGAATACTGTTATCCTCATAATGCTACCATTTTACAGATCAGTAAACTGAGGCACAGAGTGGAAAAATAACTTGCCAAGGTCACAGAGCTGGACATGCAGACCCAGGCAGTCTGTATTCGAGTTCATGCTCCCAACTGCCCCTTTTCCCACTACAGAAAGTGCTCAATAAGGTTTTGACCTTTGGAGGCTCACGGGTTGGCAAAGCGGAGAGGACCTGTTCTTCAATACTGAGTCTCCCAGGGACACATGGGAGCTAAACTGCCACCCAGCTCATCTTTTTTTTTTTTTTTTTTTACAGGGGATTGAACCCAGGGGCACTGAATCACTGAGCCACATCCCCAGCCCCTTTTCTGTATTTTATTAGAGACAGGGTCTCATTGAGTTGCTTAGGGCCTTGCTAAATGACCGAGGCTGGCTTTGAACTCGCGATCTTCCTGCCTCAGCCTCCCCAGGTACCTTTTGAGCACAGTGATGTTGCCACACGGCCCCTCTCTTCTGAGTTAGGCACGAGGGGGGAAGGGAGCTCTGATGAGTAGGGGTGCATCACTGTCACTCCTGGGAGAGGAGACAAGGCCCTTCCCGAGACAGCAGAGGCAGCCCAGCGCTGGAAACCTGTTCCCCATCAGAGTGACAGCGGGCAGCGCCTCCAGCCGCTCCCTGTTGGCGGCGCCGGCAGCCGGCCCCAGAACACGCACACACGATATTAAAGTCATATTTTTGGTTGCTGGGAAGGCGCGGTTGTCACTTCCTCTGCCCCAGGCAACCTGCTGGCCCAGCTCCCCTTTTACTTCCCCGGCCCGCTGCGCAGCGCCACCCGTTTGTATTTATATAGATAAATCGGCCCTGCTAATTAAAGTTCTCTAGCTGGAGAGTGGGGGAATTAATAAAAGAACTTGGAACGGAGCCGGCTGAAAGCTGGGGTGCTGAGAGCCGCAGCCGAACCCACACGGCAAAGGAGGCCAGAGGGTCCCGCAGACGCGTGAGCCCAGGGGCGCAGGGGCCCGGGAATGTGGGCTGGTGAGGCAGGACAGGCTGGTGGCTTCCTGCTAGGATGTCTCCTGTGGCCTCTCGCCCTCAGGGGGTGGCTGTAGCCTGGGCGCTGGAGGGAGTGGGGTAGGAGGCCTGATAGACAGGGACACTCAGGAGAGGACGGCCCTTGTCGTGGTGGTGGCTGCGCTGGAGGCGGGAAAATGGGCTCTCCTTGCGCACTGCCTGGCTTTGCATTCGGCTGTCACTTGTAACGGTACAACCCCAGGCGAGTTACTTTGTCACTCTGTGCTTCAGTTTGCGTCTGCAGGGGTCTGATGCTAGGACAGGATAAAGAAAGGCAGCAAGAAACTGCAGCCAGAAAGCAGGGAAGGGACTGTGTGTCAACCCCATGCTGCGTCCGTGCAAGAGGCTGTGCAAGGGGCCGTGCAAGGGACCGTGCAAGGGGCTGTGCAAGGGGCTGTGCACAGGGTGGAGCTGCAGGTTTCATGCACAAAGGGTCTTAGGTGGCCTGCACGCTCAGGGGCACTCAACCGTGTCTGTGGGAACAGAGTCCAAATCACGGGCTTTTCTGAGGTCCCCCTCCTGGCCCTGCTTAGTCCTCAAAGATGGAGTGTTGGCCTTCAGCCATGAGGCCTGGTGGGGCTGAGGAGGCCACCAGGCCCCAGGGTTGGAGCACCCTGAGCTGCAGACGTCTGAACTTCAGCGTCAAGGGCAGTGCTTCTGAGCGGAGCCAGGGGCAGCCAACTCTATTCTTAGCCAGTGTCCCGTCACATGGAGAGAAGCTTGTCGTGGGTGGGAGTGAGGGAGGACTTTCTGGATTAACCCTGCCTTGGCCAGGAGGGTGTCCTGAGAACTGGAGAAGAACCCCAGCAGGGGGTGCGGGGCTGGAGATTAGAGCTGCAGTCTATAGGGGGCGCTCATCGCAGCTACACATTAGACAGATGCAATGGTCAAGGTCCCAAGAAGGACTTTCAGGGGATGAAGGTGACTCTCTAAGGGGAGAGGTGCTGAGCATTCCGTCAGCCTGCCACTCTAACAGCTATGCAGAGAGCCCTGTGGGATTTGGGAGACCAAAGCCAGTCGCTCCCTATTGCAAATATGCCGGGTGCCTGGAGACCAGACACAGTCCTTCTCTGCCTGATGGTCTACATGGAGGCAGTAAATTCCATGACCCTTCTGCTCTGAAACTTTGTGACATGTACACTGTGGCTCAGACAGAGCAGGGCTGGAGCGGAGAGAAACACCCAAGGCTCCACACTGTCCTCTTCATCCCACGTGCCAGGGAATCTCGCTGGGTGGCACTGGGGTGTGGGGGACACTACATTGATGGTGCTGGTGTGGAGAACATAGGTGTGAAGGTAAGGGAGCCATCTGGATAGCACAGGAGCAGGGGAGCTGCGGGTGGACACACAGGAACATCTGGGAGGGGCACTCCTGGGTTGACACGTGCCTTGGAGGAGCCAGATGGACCAGTTCCCCGGTTCCCTGTGGGTCCTGTGCTTCCTCCTCTCAGTGTTGTTCCTGTGCCCAGCTCAGGTCTCCTCGCCCCATGAGCCAGTCTTCTCTCCCCACCGAGCTGTGAGCTCCTGCAGCCCGTTGGCCTGCTCCATCTCCATCTTCCTGGGGTTCCCCTGGGCAAGTCCCCCCAGGCTCGCTTGTGCTTTCTCAGGCGCAGTCACCCTGCCAGGCCACCCCGAGCCCACCCTCCAGCCACCAGCCCTGGTGCAGCCGGCCACTCGTTTCCTTTGTAATTAATCACTGCTGGCCTCCAGTGGAGGCGTCCCCTCCCCAGCCTATTCGCCTACAGAAATGAGTTGCTTTGTTGAGAAAAACAACACTTTGCAGTTCTATTTCTTCTATTTGCTCTCTTCCCTCCCTGAACCTCAGAACCAGGGTTTTCTCTGGGCCTCTCCAGGACTATGCAGAGACCAGCCTTAGTTTCCTCCTGTCAATCAGGACAGGCGTGTTCCAGCATCCGTGGGGCCCAGGTCGGGACGGGAGGGAGGGAGCAGTGAATTCAGGCCTTTCCACACGTTGGCTCCGGAACCCACCCCGCCACCCCTGCCCTGCCGGACCAAAGCAGCTAGAACGTTCTGTAGAGCTAATGAGCTTTAGATCCCCACATGGAACGGAACTTGTCAGCTGGCCTCTTCCGAGCAGATACCAGACCCCACAGTGTGGGACATGACTCATCCTTTGCCACGGGAAAGGGAAGGGAGGGAGAGGCTGTGGGGAGGAGGAGGGTGCTTCACCGGAGGCACTGCTCAGAGATCCTCAGGGGGACCCAACCCACAGCTGTCCCCTTCCCTTCAGGGCAGTGGCCCTCCCAAGTGCAGCTGCGCCTGCCCAGTGAACTAGGTTGGGAACATTTCCCGGGGGTGGGCTGGACTCCATACACCGACTCAGAGGGCTCAGAGGTAAGAAAGACTGGTACAAACCCTGTGGCCGCTTGACCAGCCCCGCTTGTCTCTCAGGCTCAGTGTTCCCATCTGAAGAGTGGGGGTAGCAGAGTGCTTGCCCTCTGTGTTGTAGAGGAATCACAAGGATTCTGCGGACAGAGCACTCAGCCTTGTTTCTGCCTGGCCCCTGGGACGCGCCCCATAAATACTAGCTATTATTTACGATGGTCAAGGTCGCTTGCTTTAGCATCAGGAGGCAAGCAGTTGAGAGAGGCAAACTTCAGGACTGGCCTGGAACCTACTCCTATTTTTCAAAAGGGGATTATGTGCCAACGCTGCTCTCCTGTCACTGCTGGTGAGTGTGATATAGAAAGTTCTGGTGGCTGCATGAGTGGGACATAGGTCCCAGTACCAGGACCAAGGCCGGGGTGTCTGCCCCAGGATACCAGAGACCCAGGGTTATAAGCCACAGCTGTGGAGATAAAACTCCATCCCCCAGTCTGGATTTCAGCCCTGTGAACCCTGCAGTGTCCCCTGAACCTGTTGTACTGACCATCCCAGTGGGGCCTAGGGGCCTGAGATGGAGCAGGCTGGGTAACAAAGGTTCCAGTCCTGAGTTGAATGACAGCTGGCAGGACTGGGCTTTTGCCCATGCACCTCCCTCGTCTGAGCCCAAGGCACCCCTTCTCCCCGACAGTGGAGGCCCAGGTTTGGGTCTCTGGGTGTTCCTGGGCTCCCAACGCCTCAGAGCTGGGCTGAGGGAAGAAAACAGCCTCAGAGGCCCCGGAACTGGACAGATGTTAGAACAGACAGAGCTGAGGACATCACGTCTCCCATGGGCCTGACTGAGGGGCTCCTGGAGCCGCAGGAGACACAGGCCTCCCAGGGCCTGGCACAGGCCTTAGCTCTGCTTCTCAGATGTCCTGACTCTGAAAGGAAGGGTCAGGTGACAGCTGCCTGTGAGTCAGGAGCCCCTCTAGCTGTGACAGCGGAGAAGTCGCAGCAGTGCTGGCTGAGAGGAGGGTGGGGACAGCCGGAAGGTGGGCACTGCCCGGCAGACAGCAGCTGGGACTTTCCTGCTGGTAAAATCACCCTGTTCTTTCCCTTCTTCAGTGTGGTCTGGGTAGGGGGTGACAATGGCTTCACCGTTTCCTCAGAGGCCATCTTTGACTGAAAGAGACCTCAGGCCCATCCTAGGCAGTTAGATGTGACAGTAGGGATGCCACATTCAGTTGGGCAGATTGTTCACTGTCCGAGAGTGCTGGCTGAGGGGACAGCTGTGGGCCTGGAATCCAGCCTCCCCTGTTCCCCAGGCCACACTCTTCAGCCGGGGCTGGACCTGCCTGAAGCACAGCGGCACCTTGTGCACCATTGGTGCCAGGGGGGGCCACCCAGGGGGCCTGCTCCCAGCTTTGGTTTCCTGAACTGAAAACATAGAAGAGATCCTTGCTCCAAACCCATCCCTCAACGGGGGGGTGG